>NC_056728.1:108796128-108806128 GCF_019279795.1 Protopterus annectens | reverse complement strand
TGTAAAACAGTTTGGTTCCATGTATAGTATGATAGCTAGCTAATGTAAAACAGTTTGGTTCCACGTATAGTATGATAGCTAGCTAATGCAAAACAGTTCAGTTCCATGTATAGTATGATAGCTAGCTAATGCAAATCAGTTCAGCTCCATGTATAGTATGATAGCTAGCTAATGCAAAACAGTTCAGTTCCACATATAGTATGATAGCTACCTAATGTAAAACAGTTCAGTTCCACATATAGCATGATAGCTAGCTAAGGCAAAACAGTTTGGTTCCATGTATAGTATGATAGCTAGCTAATGCAAAACAGTTCAGTTCCACGTATAGTATGATAGCTAGTTAATGCAAAACAGTTCAGTTCCATGTATAGTATGATAGCTACCTAATGCAAAACAGTTCAGTTCCATGTATAGTATGATAGCTAGCTAATGTAAAACAGTTTGGTTCCATGTATAGTATGATAGCTAGCTAATGTAAAACAGTTTGGTTCCACGTATAGTATGATAGCTAGCTAATGCAAAACAGTTCAGTTCCATGTATAGTATGATAGCTAGCTAATGCAAATCAGTTCAGCTCCACGTATAGTATGATAGCTAGCTAATGCAAAACAGTTCAGTTCCACATATAGTATGATCGCTACCTAAAGCAAAACAGTTCAGTTCCACATATAGCATGATAGCTAGCTAAGGCAAAACAGTTTGGTTCCATGTATAGTATGATAGCTAGCTAATGCAAATCAGTTCAGCTCCACGTATAGTATGATAGCTAGCTAATGCAAAACAGTTCAGTTCCCCATATAGTATGATAGCTACCTAATGCAAAACAGTTCAGTTCCACGTATAGTATGATAGCTAGCTAAGGCAAAACATTTTGGTTCCATGTATAATATGATAGCTAGGTAATGCAAAACAGCTCAGATCCACCTACTAGGAGGGTAACTTTCATAATGAACCCCCTTTAGAGGTGGCACTTCCTCAAAGGTCCGAGAGGTTACTGCAGCAGCACATCTCCCCAGTGCTTCACAATGATGAGCAACAACCCCCATTACCCCAATTACAGAAGAAGAAAGCAGGGAATAACAAACACAGTCAGAAGAACTATCCATCACTGTAAGAAACGAGAAGGGGGATTTTACTATTTACAATTTAAGTTTGGTTAGTTTTAGTGCAAAACATGCAAACTTCTTTGAAGAAGGTATGATGTTTGTACCCTCTAGAAAAAGCAGATTGACTGAAATATTAGTAGATTTGAAACTTTTCACTAGGAAATTGAACCTAAGGTTATTATTGAATGACAACAATTCTTTTGAAGGTTCTGTAGAGACAGTTAAGAGACCCAGTATTTACAATCCCTCTCTTCACTCCATCATCTTTTTGTTTTAAAAAATGTGCAAGAGTGATATTAGTTCACTATTTAAGAATTTTAAAGTAAATTATAATAATAGCACTATGCAAGAAGAATGGAAACTACTTAAAGTGATGAGTTGTAATAAGAACTTAAGGGTTATGAAACCAGATAAAAGTGGTGGGCTGGCAGTGATGTATACAATTGATTATAATGTTAGAATGGAAAGTATATAATTGTCGGAAACTTATGAAGAAAGTTCAAGGAACTGATTAAATATTGCTTACTCTAAAACTGGCATTGTCCTGTATGATTTGTTAATGCAGGTTTATATACCAGAAAGTGAGTATTCCTTATGAATATAGACTGCCGTCATATCCCTGGTAATTTTGGGATACCAAAAATACATAAAAATATTCTTGATCCCCCTTTGCAGCCTATTGTGGATGCTAAGGGATCAAAGACTTATCGTATGTCTAAATTTGTAGATTTAAAACTCAAAAAGGTACTACAAGTGGAATTTTATATATATATATATATATATATATATATATATATATATATATATATATATATATATATATCGAAATACTGAAATGTTGAATTTCAGTATCTCGAGACTATAAAGTCGAAGTTTGAAAATAGCGAAAGTGCGTAATCACGAATTCGAATATCTCATATTTGGAGTTATGGCTTTACGCTAAGTAATGTCCGGGATGGTATGTGGATGGTGTGCAGTGCCGTATGTGGATTTAGGTGTTATGTCAGGTAAGTGAGTGTTTTGTGAGGGTTTTGGGTGGGAGTTTGAGTGTATGTGAGTGTGCTGATATGTGTAATGTATGTGTGAGGGACTGTAGAATGTGTGCGTGTGTTTGCTTTTGTTTACTGTTTGTGCAATCTCAGAGTTAGTATATATAAGTAGGGGGTGTGGGGGGTGCGTTTGTGGATGTGTGTTGTTTTGTTTGTTTATGTTGTAATGGGGGTGTTGTGGTATATGTGTGGTTTAGTGTGTGCTGTGTTTTAGGTGTTTTGAATTATGCGGTATTGGGTTTCGTGGTTTTGGTGTTTCGGTGTTGTGTGGATTCGATTTCATGGTCTCAAAAAACTGAAAACTTCAGTATTTTGAGATTATGAAGTGAATCTATATATATATATATATAGTTTTTTTTTTCAAGGACTTATGGGACTTTTTGACTAAAGTACACAGTTCCTCTACCATGAACAACTGCTGTTAGTGACAATAGATGTGAGGGATTTGTTTTCAGTTATTCCTCACCAAGTTGGGGTTGATTGGTTTTATGACTTCCTATCTCAGAAGATACATTGAGCAATCCTTATACATTTGATGGAGATGATTTTGGACAATAATTTCATTTGGTTTGAGCGAACTATTTTTAGACAAAATAAGGGTTGCAATGGGTGCAGCCTGTGTCCCCATTTTTGCTAATATAGTTTTAGCATGGTGGGAAAAACAGTTGTTTTTAATTCTGAGTTCAAGGACACCTTGATGCTTTATAGGTATTTTTTGGATAATATTGTGCTATATTTGGAAAGACTCATAAAAGAGGTTACATAAATACTTTAAATATATAAGCAATTTAACCAGTTTTCTGAGATTTACTTTAAACAAGTCTTATGAAAATAAATTGTTATTTGGATGTGGAGATTATTACTGGCCATAAAAATAGGTATTTCATGTCAAATTTATATAAGAAGCCCACTTATTTAAACTCACTGCTTTATTATGATAGTTGCTACCCACTACACCAGTTAAGTCCCTTTTCAAGGGACAATTAGTTAGATTAGCAAGAATAATCTCCTCTTTGGAGACATTCTTTGATGAAAGTAAAAGAATTAAGAACAATGTTACTAAATAGAGGGTACCAATGGAGATTTATGACAAAAGGAAAAAAAGGGATTTATAAGTCTTTGTTACGAGTGGGATGTAATGCTTTGTCAATGGACAAACCAAATAACAAGCAATTCCAAGGAGGTTGTATCCTCAGTTATAGCAATGATGCATATATTATAAGGCACATTTTATTTAGTAACTGGAAGATTTTTGACATAGGTAGCATGGACTTGGATAGGATTGGAAGGCCCCCCACAGTGATTTTTAGAAGGCATTGGAGAATCAAGAAATTTTTAGAACAGAGAGGTGCATCTATGACGTCCACTACACATACCAGGGAATGTCCAAATGTGGGCATTGTTCCCAGTGCCCTTCTGTTTTAGAAGGTGAATATGTCTGCTTAAACGGGGTGAGTTCCATTAAGTATCCCATGAAATGTAAGTGTGAAACAAAAATGGTGGTCTATTTGGCCTTATGTCAGGTGTACAGGTCATTTTATATAGGTAAAACTGAAAGGGCCATCAACGATACAATCTATGAACATATAAGAGAAATAAAAAAAACAAGAATAAAAGAACACATTATAGAGACATATTCAGAAAAATGAAGGGCGTATTTTTTTTTTTATTTTTTTTTTTACTGTAGATGTCCTTGACAATGATTTCAGATTGTGGCCTTTAAATATTAGAATCAAAGCTAAACAGGTTGAGTGGCAACTAAAATCCAATGCTACAGGTCCAAAGAAGGTTACTGATTATACTTCCATTGGTAGTCTGCTGGAGTTAAAGCACTTACATGCTAGGAATATTGACATGTATTGTGTGGGTATTTTTTTTATTTTATTTTATTTTTTCACTTTTATCAATTATGTAATTTCTTTACATTTTTACTTTGCTTATAACTTAGATGCAAGAATTTTGGTTTGTTTAAGTTTTTCAATTAAATTATTAACTTGTTGATTGATGAGTTATCTGGGGAGGGTGGAGTTTTATCAATATTATTTAAATTTGCTGTATTTAACTCTGAAGAAGTCCCGTTCATGTCCTGGGATGAAAGTGCTTAGTTGTGGATTATACAATATGTTTTGGTTTTAATGTGTAGTTGTTGGTGGTTTCTTCATATTATATAGTGGATTACTTTTTGAGTTTGTTTCTGCAGTGGTGGCATAAGCTCCTTGATTTTTAAGTTTTTATCAGTTCCTTGTTTGTAGCTTTTAGAGTGAATTCAATACCAAGGAGTGAGAGTTTCAAAGGAGAGTGTTCCACACTACAGAAGAGACATTGCTTAACCTTCTGTACCCTGATGATTTGTAGGATCTAGGAATGTGTAGTCTGAGCTCATTAGAAGACCTTATACCCTATGGTAGTGCATAAAAAGAGAGTATTCTAGGAGTGTCTGCAGGTATCGTGCAGTATATTTTTATTAGAAATCTTTTCTTCCTCTGCCTGCTTGAAATTAAGTTTTCTCCTATTGGACACCCTTTATTCCCCAGTAGTGTCGAGTCTCAAAATCCAATGAGATGAGAGTTGTCTGGTGGGGGCTTCATACAGGAAGGTATCAGTGTTGCTTGCACCCTCACTGGCATCCAAGCTATGCAGACAGTTTTGTTATGAGCATCCTAACAGTCACCTCATAGAATGTGAGCCTTGGTGTATCATACCAAGTTTTGCCTATGCCCCTTTGTCAACAATGTATGCTCTTCTGCGTGCATCAGCAAGAGTTACTGCCACCAGTTTGGGGGGGGGCATACCTCTCAAGCTATTAGTACAAGAAATCTGGACAAAGACAAATATAATTGGAGGGGACAAAGGTTTAAAATCAGTGACAAATTTTAAATATTGCTCGTTTAAACTTAAAAAATTGCTAGAAAAATAGGTTTTGCATTAGCATGTATCTTCTGAAGGATATAAAGTCTGACGCTCAAATTCCTGCCATTATTTAGTGACTTCAATCCTCAATGATTTGCAAAAGAACCCACAGATTTTATGAGGAACAGTCAAGCATCTGGACATTCTGCAAAAATCTGGACAGTTGAGATTTGCACAAGCTCCTTCCATACTGACACGTCTCAGCTTCTCAGCATTCCAGTAGAATCTGTGGAAATGCAGCAACAGGATCTAGCAGGAACCACCATCCCATGTACTCCATCTCTACCTACACTGTCAGGCCTCAAAGTTACTAATCAAACAAAATTTGCCTGGGCCATTCTCAGGGCTTTATTCCTCTGCTTCACAGCTGTAGGTTACTGTACAGTAATTTTCCTGGAGTAATTAGATGATGATACCTGAATCACTATTGCAAACCAGGACAGGTAGGGGCTGCAGGATAGCACTCTTGGCTTTCAAACAATCTGATTTTGTGACAAACGTAACCCTTTTCATGTTGGACACCATCAGCTTTTATGCTAAATACTTTATGTTCTTAACTGTCTCAGATCAAAACCAGCAAAAAATGACAGCCATACAGATAGAATAAGCTTAATGCAGTAGTCTGTATTATGTAACTGCTTAGTATTGTCTTATGTCACCATTCCTTCAATTTTTATATGGCTTTGTACTTATCTTTTTGTTTGGATTACTATGGAGCTTTTCTCCTCAGGTTGCCACTGAAAATGGGCTCTTGGTCCAATTTGGACCAACCCGGTTAACAAATGTCAAATAAAGAATAGTAAGGTGATATACCTTCAAAAATATTTTAATAACTATATAGGGGATAGAAGGTACTTACATGGGATAATAACAATCAATCTTTTTGAAAACCTCTAGGCAACGGGCTTGATATCCTCATGTATGAGTCTATTAACATAATCTGTGGTCTAGGGATGTAAACCTCTTCTGTAACATCAACAGAATGCTTTGGATGGAGAGGTATATTTCACATAGGATACGGCTGCTATGGAACAGACTCCCCATCCACATAAAATACATTTTATCCCTGTTTATACTCAAGCATAACTTGGATCTATGGATGGAAACAGAAAATTTACCCCAGGACTGACCACTATACTACTAATGGACAGAGGAAGCTCCTAAATGCTTTAGCCCATGCATGTGCCTCCTCAAATTATCTATGTTATGACCCCACTTATTCTAATTAGGGGTTATATATAATTATCAGCCATAGTATGTTTAAGGTCAATCAAAAAACAAATTGCATATGTTAATTTGAGCACAAAAGGGGAATTGGCTAGGTTTAAAATGGCCTACAAGGGCAGCTACCCTACTACATACCTATGAACCTATGAACTTGACTTCTGGGAGCTGTTTTTATATCTTGAAGTTGTTTGCACATGTAGTTTGTTTTGCTGTGCTGTTTCCACCTCACCTTACAGATACAATAGACCATGACAAATGATTGATGGCCAGATTTTTCAAAGAGAGTTTCACCAAATCTTTTTCGAAAAATTGGCCAATGTCGAAAAAATTGCATCCCAGGACATATTACCAAATCCAAGGTCCTATGACCTCATACCTCACAGTACATTATACTCAGTGGGAATACAGTCAGCCTTGGCCACACTTTGAGATGTATGCCTTCTCAAAATATTTTTAGCTGAGGACAGTTGAGAAAAACATGTTTCATCAAACAGTGCTTCAGACATACTGACTTAGTTATGTAGAGCTGTTCTGCAACAGTTTTTCAAAGTGTACAGCAACCTTGACAGCCAATGTCACCTGCATCTGCTTCACCACACCAACAGATGCCATCTGTTTTAAGTGGTACAGTTCAGTGCATCTTGTTTAGTATGCAGTTGCAGGTCTCAAATCAAAAGGTGTTATAGTGTCTTTACAATAAGATATACTTGTGCCTTACAAGATGAGCTTGCTTCTTACTTGGCGGAACATGCCTCCACCACAGGCTTTGAGTAACTTCCAGCTGAGTGGAATATCTGTCACAGAGAAAAGGGCCAGCAGACAAAGACAGTCTTTCAAATAATGGTGTCCATCTAAAACAGTGGAGTTCAACTTCTCAGGACTTTTATACCTTGCTTGACTAACAAACACATATTTGTGTCTACTTTAATTCACTGAAAACTAATTTCACTGAATGTAAGTACTGTTGGGAAAATAAAACATATATGCCCTTTTCCCACTGTAGTGCAATCCTGGAGTTAGTATATATAGTTAGGGTGGTGTGGGGGGCACAGTCCTCCACATTGGGGGGGTGTGGAGTGTGTAGCCCCCCTCCACCTACTTAGCTTTTATATTTATGAATCTCATTTCATTGAAAGCTAACAATATAAAACCAGAAGTAGGTAGGGGCTATGCCCCCCATCCAGCCCCCCACACCTCTAACTATATATACTAACTCCAGGATTGCACTACAGTGGGGAAAAAGGCATATACATTTTATTTGCCCAACAGTACTTGCATTCAATGAAATGTGATTCAGTGAAATGAGCTTTCAGTGATTTGGTGTGAGAGTTTTGAAATTCAGTGAAATAAGTTTTCAGTGAATCAAAATAGACCTATATATATATATATATATATATATATATATATATATATATATATATATATATATATACACATACATACATACATACACACACACACACACACACACACACACACACACACACACACACACACACACACACACACATAATGTGTGTGTGTCTAGGTAAACTTCATTATTCTCGTGTATAAGTGCTTTATTCATTTGATTGATTTATGCTTCTTTTTAATTTCTTGATTTCCAAGCAACTGATGTGCATTGTTCGTAACTACATGGCTTATAATCAGGTATACTAGTTGTATATTCTTAAGATGTGATTTTCACTCATGTTTTGCAATACAGGGGCTAAAAATTGATAGCTAGCTATATTTAACACCTATCTTGATGCACCCCAGCTGGTAAATGTAATATTTAATTGACCAAGAATAATTATTTTATTTTCATGTGTGGCACTCACAGTGGTTCATCCATTCCTTATTTATGTGTAGAGAGAGAATAATGTATTCATTTTTACTGCCTCCTACATTCTGAGAATGAGCTGTATAAACATGTTATCTGTACCAAACTGACATTTCTTTTCATGCTCGAATGTTTGTCTGACTGTGTTCAACTCATCCATACTGTCTGTCTTTTCATATTATATTTGTATTTTAGACATTGCTGTCTTATAGTTCTGGAGAGCTTTTCTGCATGGTGCTCCATCTGATTTTGGTGCATTATACCATGCATTACTGTCTTGATGTTTTGTTCTCTCCTGACCATAATCCTTCTCACATAAGAGTTACCCTTCTGTGTCTGCATCCTTCTCCATGCACCTGTAATTATAAAAGCATAGGTATTTCCTTCTTTGCTTCTTTTAAATACAAGCAGCATTTTGAATCTAACAAAGACATTCTGCTATGACTAAGCAATCTGCTACCATGACATTGGCTGTGATATTGCAGGCAGTGCGTTATAACCTCAAATGTTCAGAAGCAGATCTCAGAAAAAGAAAGAAACAGATAAGTTGAACAGAGTTATGTCAGGGACTGATAAACATAATCCCGTATCATGCACTTCAACGTGTCAAAATTTACCTTGAAAATATCTAGGTAATTTTCTCAGCTCTTTAAGGGAAATTTATTAATGAAGCACAGGCTGTCTCATACTGAAATGTGATAGTTTGCAGCCCATGGAAAACAGCATTACTTAAATTAACAGCCACCATCGAGCAAACACGTGTAGGCATGCACTACCAGTATATGTACTTGTTCGTAGCTTTGTAGTTAAAGACAGGTGTATGAAGCACTTCAATCATCAGAAAGAATTCCACTTTATACATACTTTCAAATTTGTAAATAAACTTTAACAGACACTTAACTAAGCCAGAGCTCTTTTGTATTTGCATACTTTCACATTACTACATAAACACAAACCAACACTTGTCACAACTCTCTTTTTATGTTATCTTGATTAATTAAATATAATGTGGTAAGACAAAATGAAAGAAAAGTATTTGCTTTAAGCTGCTTTTAATCTAGTTCATTTTCTACCTGTACAGAGCAGTTTATACTTTCACATTTATTTTCTCCTCTTCCTGTTGGAGGCAGAAATGCACAGGAAGTCATTATGCTACAGACACAAGTAAGTAAATAAATATGGTTCAAAATTGAAATGATTAAATTTTTTGGGCCCCCTTTGTACACCCAACAGATAACCATCAGTTAGTGTAGTTCTGCATGCTTTTGCTTCATTTTATCCCTAGTGCTCAAGGTATTACCCCCCCCGGGTCTGGGACTGCTCCTCTGGTGCATTGGGGAGGGGAACTAACGCAAAGCAAAACAGAAGGCAGCATCATATATGTTGTCCTACACACCCAGCAATGTTTTTGAATGCCCTAACTGGGTGGGTCTATTGATATCAGGCACATCATCTCACGTAGTGTTAGTTTCAGCCCCATCTCCAGCCAAATTTTAATAGCAATCTGCCATAAATTTTCAGCATTACCACCATTACTGGGAATATATCAGATCATTGACAGAAACCCCTTCCTCCCTGCCATAGTGGATGAGCTAACAAAAAGTCACTCCTTTCCAACTTACTGCTTGGGTCTTCCAGTGTTCAAGTCACTAATTAAATTCTGATCATTTGGGTCATAGTCAGGGCTTCATTCTTCTATGCCACAGAGCTGGATCAAAGATCCCAAGTAATTTGCACTTCATAGCGCAGGATATTCTGCTAACACTTCCAACACCATAAATTAAATGCAGCATTTTTTCTTAAGTTTTTATGTTTTCAGAATAGCCTTTTGACTTTGTAAAACTATACAATCAACAGAAAAAAACAGTTGTAATTTTGTGCATATT
>NC_056728.1:108771128-108791128 GCF_019279795.1 Protopterus annectens | reverse complement strand
TTTATGTTTTAAATCAGTATTTGAAATAATACCAGACATATATGATTAAAATATTATTAAAAGCAGTGAAATGGCCAATGTATCAGTGAAAAAATATATATTTTTAAAGGATCCAGATATATAATAGCCTGCTGTTAAGCAGCGCTTTACCCAGCTTAACAGAGGTGCCCATAGTTTAATAGCACTTTACCCAGCTAAGCAGAGGTGCCCATAGTTTAATAGCGCTTTACCCAGCTAAACAGAGTTGCCCATAGTTTAATAGCGCTTTACCCAATGCAATAGAGTTGCCCAAAATTTAAAAGTGGTTTACCTAGTGCAATGTGTTTGCGCGGACGTACGAGCCGCGGCAACCAGGGCACCATAGGGCACTGAGGAGCAACGTAGAGCAAAGTTGCTTAAATGCAGCCATACCCCCTAGCCTGTCTGGACAGTATGAAAATAAAATGAATGACAAGGTTCGAACCCAGGACTCTGTGCATCAGAAGCAAAGTACAGAACCACTAAGCCATGACAACAGAGGGGAAACATCCACTGTTAACATTCATATACTTACGAATGATAGTTTAACCATTACTAAGCAGGTCTGCAGTCAGCCGAGAATTTTACAAAACGGCCAATCACAAAAAGTGTGGGAAATGCAGCATATTTAAGCCCCACAGGTGGGAATACATGCCATAACTGATTGTACCTCACATCTGCAGTTAGAATGTCTGGTGTCGGAGAGGGAACATGCTTCCGAGCGCAACGTTGGGGCATCGAGGAGTCTAAATACATGGTTTGGCTCCTTGTCCACCATCACGAGTCAAGACTCCTGCAGGGCCAGTTCCAAGGGATGGAGTACAAGGCAGAGGCTTGGAACCGGTTAGCTCGTGACCTCACCAGTGCCACAGGCATTCCTTGGACTGGTGAGCAGGTCTGTCACCACCATGCAGACCTGAAGAGACAAAAGCAGGACCGCCTGAACCAGTGGATACAAGAGGCCTGTGGGATACGGGATGCCCTACAACTGAGTATGTAGCCATGGAATGCAGTATGTAAGAATTGATAATGGAGCATGTATAACGGATAGGTATGTCTCAATATCCCCTCATTTACTTTACAGCTGCAGGTGACCATGCTATGAATCAGCAAGCCTATGCTGATAGGCCGCTAAGGCTGTGCCACCAGGCAGGTTAGTGATTATTCTGCATGTATTGTTATATAAAATATGGGAGAGAGCATGAAAGAAAGTGTTGTAGTCCAATAATACAGCCATAAAATTGCCTGAATAAGTCCTCTGCATGTACTGTCAGATAAAAACATCAGAGAGGCAGAAAAAGAGTGTAGAAACCCATTAAGAAAGGTAACATATGTCTGGAATAATATCTCTGCAGGCACTGTCATATAAAATAAGTGAGTGAGCCTGAAAAAAGAGTGTGCTAACCTATTAATAAAGGTATAATATGTCTTGAACATGTCTGCCGTATACACTGTTAAAACAAATAAAGGAGTGAGCCTGTGGAAAAGTGTGTAATGTCATTAATAAAGGTCTAAAACCCAGAGTGTGTCTGTGTCACAGAGTCTGAAATGTTGTTGTACCCTTGCATTATACAAACAGTACTGTTTGAAAAGGTACTGGCAACCCAGAGTTGTGCAGTCCCATATAAAGTGGGTGATGGAAGTGCTAGTAGCTGTGAAACATGTATACAGTCCACAACAGTCAGTTACTGGCTGGCATGAATAAGTAAAACTGGCACATGTGTAGCATGTTATATTTTCCCCAAAAATGTGAGTGTGTGTCAAGAAATGCAGGATTCTGTATAAATCAAAGTGAAAATGTCATGTGAAAACATCCCAGATATGTAGATAAAGAAATATAAATGCAATCAAGAAATATGTAGCAGTAACATCTGCATCCTGGACAGTTAGTTTGTCAGATATAGGTCAGGCATATATTGAACTAGCCAAACCCATTGCACAACCTAATGTATGGTGGCAAGTGTAATAATACATGCAGGGGATATACACATGCAGTCACTAGGAATGTAGTGTAGATGAAAAGGTCATTAAAAGATGTTAACCAAGGTATTTTCTACACCCTACTGTATGTGCATAAACCATGCAATTCCACACCTCAGTGGGTATGTGTAATGTTAAATATTAGTTGGGACATATGTCCTATTGTTCTATAAATATTTGCATTCACGTTGATGCATGTGCCCTGTTTGAACACCACAATCATGGTGGCCTGTTGCTACCAAACATCCCTGCATGCTGTTGGAATAACCACTGTGGTTCAATATATGCATGTGCTATGCTTGCTGTTCAACTGTTGTACCCTTGGTGTGTTGGGTTAATGGGAATATTATTGCATGCTGTTACAACTAATCTGGAATGCTGTTTTGCTTATGTTGTAATTAAACACACCTAATCACAGAACGTATGGGAAGGCCGGTCCCAGAGGACCCACCTGTCCCTCCTCAGCTGGCGAGTCCACCTGGCACCAGCAGGTCTGGTGGCCAGCCTGGGCTCCCCTCCTTCGTTGGTCCTGTGCCACCTTTGGGTGGAAGCACTGCAGGGGATGGGGCTCATCCCCCATGCAAATGTGGGTGGAGAAGGGCCACCTGTCACCCTTCGAAGTGTCCGGGTTGTGGTGCATAGGGAGATCCAGCGTTCAGTCACTGATCCCCTATGCCAGCTTGAGGCGAGAATGGCGCATCTCACGGGTGAGCCTGCCTGTCCTACGCAGCCCCCAGCACAGCCACCCTCGGGGATGTGAAGGTGAAGTGGTGACTGCCCATGGGTGGGGATCTCAGTTCCACTGTTACCATCTGTGGGCTCATGGGCTTGCGATTCCTAAACAACCTTCCCCGTCAATTGTGTTCACCCACCCCATGTGTCAAATTCCGCCCCTGTATGCTTCTTGTTTGTCTTGTCTGTTTACATCCCCAACCTACCTCCTCAAATATACCTACGTCCCCCACCTCACATTCCACTCTCACCTGAAAAAAAAAATAAAAAAAAGGGCAATCTGTTCCCACAAAAAAATGACGCCCCATACATAGCTGCCCATTTCGCATACATGTCCGCCGGACATGTAAACTGATAATTATAATTGGCACTACAACATACTCTGTTGTCCTTATCCCTCTCTCAGGGGTGGAAGGTTGCAAATTTCACACCAAATTACGAACATATGCATAGCTGTTGCTGGTACAGAAATGGGCAGCTATGGGCCTTCCCTACACCCTTCCTGCACATCCCAGCTGGTTTCCCTATTGTCTTTCCCTCTTTGTGCCCCCTTTTTCACCACTTTCCTATCTCCTCATTTTCTTTTCTTTCAAAGAAATTAGCGCGGGGGTTAGCGGGAGTAACCAGTTTTAAGCAGTAGTTAGCAGGGGTGCGCGAGTGTGAGCTTGTGTGCGCTTAGCTAAGCATCGCTAAGTGTCACGTAAACCCATGCAAACCCGCTTACAACTGCTTAAAAGTGCCTTTGTCACTCTGTATGACAGGGCCCTTTCATTGCTCAGCAGCAAAATAAAATACACCTGTCAGTCTCAAACCCCAGACCTTGGGCTCACCAGTCTGCATGAAATACCACTACACCACAGCAGATATGCAATAACTTATTGCTGAAAGAAATATATCATGCATTACAATGAGTGAATGTAAAGGGAGAATAGGAATGGCATAACACAAATCATTTTCTGTGGCCCTTAACCATAAAGTGTTGTGGAATTGCATGACATGACTGTGAAAAGAGAACCAGCCATGCTAGTAGGGAATAATGTTACAGTAGCACCTTACAAACCCCACACAGTATCAGAGCAGGATAAACACTGGCATATTTGAATAGGTCAGAGGCCAGACCTCCCAACTATGACTGGTTTACAGGGATATCCCTGATTTGCAAACAAATGTTAGCTGTGCCCCCCAGACTCCATGTGAAATGTAGTAGCAGTAGGCAGAAAGGTGGGGAATCTCACTTAATGATAAATGTCAATAAGTGAGAGTAGACACTGCTTGCACGTCAGAAAATATGTAGTAATACATATGCACAGACTCCAGATATGAGACATATACCAACCTTCTGACTGAGACAAGAGTGTCCACAGCAAACAAGCATGGTCCCCACCTTGCAAAACTGAAAGGGCTACGCCTACCTAACCTATCATTTTATAGCAGTGTCCTGAAATCACAGTGAGAACTGCAATTACCACACAGCAGGCTGCATGCAATTACTAAATGGTGGGCACCAATTGGTGCAGAGGCCATCACATGCACATGTGCAGATAGCTAGAAAAGCAGCCTGTATCTGCTGTCCACACATGCAATAATATCATTGCACCAACTGGGAGAGAGAGAGAGAGAGAGAGAGCGCGAGCGAGAGAGACAGACAGAGACAGACAGATGGATACAAACAGGCAGTAGGAGACATACACGGAAAACAAACAGCATCACGCAGAGGAAATCAAAACCAAAAAAAAAAAAAAAAAAAAATACAACACCTACAACAGACGGAGGTGAGGAATACAAAGGTAAGGTATGTAACAGATATGTATTTGCTGACATCCGAAAGATGTGTCTGAAGGGTACCCTACATACTGTGAATCATCCATATGTGGCAGCAGTCTGTATCTTTATGTACATGCACAATTGCATAGGGCAAGGGATGTACTGCAACTGTTAGTGAAGGCTGGACATATGTATGTTGTTGAAGGCTGCTATGTGCACATATGTATGTAGGTTGTAGTGTGTGGCATTGCAGACAGCAAGCAGTGCCAGTATATGTCATGTGGTGATTAAATGCTGTGGGATTGAGCTACAGGCAGTGAGGCCTGCTACAGTTATACGGCCTGAGGACAGCAGAATGCATTCTGCACAACATTGTGCAATAGTATTACATAACCGTATGTCTCACAACTGTTGCATAATTGACATCCCCACCATGAAAGGTGGGCAGTATATATGCCTATATGTGCAGCTATATGTACAGCAATGGATGTTTAGATGTATGTGTATATATACATGTGTGTGTATATGTATATATATATATATATATATATATATATGTGTGTGTGTGTGTGTGTGTGTGTGTGTATATATAGATATATATATATATATATATATATATATATATATATATATATATATATATATATATATATATATATATATAGATATATTGAATTATAGATATATAGATATATACATATAAAGATAGATATAGATATATGTAGATATATATAAATATATATATATATATATATATATATATATATATATATATATATACATACATATTGATATATATGGGTATATATGGATATATATAGATATATATCAATATATATGGATATATATATATATATATATATATATATGGATATATATAGATATATATAGATATATATAGATATGTATGGATATGTATGGATATGTATGGATATGGATAGATATGTATATATATATATATATATATATATATATATATATATATATATATATATGTATAGATATGTATAGATATGTATATATGTATATATATATATATATATATATATATATATATATATATATATATATATATATATATATATATATATAGAGAGAGAGAGAGGGAGACACGGGGTCATATGTACTGCAACAGGTGCCTGTTGTCCAAGGCATGGACTGAACACCAGTGTTGATACTGCAGTGCCATACCCCATTCCAAAACACCTTATGCATTAACTGCCACATAGGTGGTAGCCTGCCTAACACTGAAGGTGTCAGAAGGGAACACGGGACACAGGTGGACAGTAGGCTCCCCTTTGATAATCACAGTGCCACAGTAGTCATGTAATCTGTCTACATGGTATGTGTCATCACAAAAGGTGTGTCATCTAGAGAAATATAGGTTGGTGTTCCCCTCTACTCATCACAATGCCCCATGTGGTATGTACCTCACATGACAACTACAGCAAGTTGAAAGGCCACAGACATACCTAACGACTCTGATTGTCAATGTAGTATTGTTTACACCACTGTTAGGTCTGAGTATGTATTGTCCACCCATGTGCCACTTGGCTGAAGTGTAATGTGTTGCCAGCATGTGTTAGTGAGTGGACAGTACGTGTGTGATGTGTGCAGTACAGATTAGCAAGTGTACATCTGTGAACATGGTGGGTGCGCACTGTCTGCATGTACGTGCATAGTGGACCCATGGGACATGTGGCATACCCTGTCGTACACATTGTTAACATCTCATAGTATCTTTCAATGGCCAGTATGCATTCTACTACAGTTATGTACTAACATGGGTAGACATGTGTGCATGACATGGGTTGACACTATGCTCTGGGTGATACCGTTAATATCTGTCAGTGATTTGCGGTCTGGTAGTATACACAACCTCAACAGCATGACTCTAAGCAATCATTGGATGATGTCCTGACAAAAGACACACAGTCGTAGGGAACTCAGTAACAATTGGATCCTTCCAGTGCTACAGTATAACACTAACCAGTGGTAATGACCGCCACCCATTCCTGCAACCACACCTGTTTGGCATATAGCCCCCTTAGGTACATGCAAACACACTAGGGATGTGTCCATCCAAATCTGGAAATGCACGCATTGGCCTACAATGCATTCCCTGGATGGGACGCATATCCTACACAAGGGGTATCATACAGACAGATACCTGTTGTCTGATACATGCTGTATAGCAGTAAGCTGACTATGGCATAGTCATCCTCATGTACTATACATACTATCCCATCAGTACCACACAGGTAGTAGCCCTCAACATGTATGTTGGGTACTAATGTGTACATACAGCCTTATGTTATGTCATGTGTCCCTTGGTAACCAAATATCCATAGGTATTGTGGAGTCCCAAGGTGTATCACATAAGACATTAGAGGCCTGAATGCATATCCACAAGGCAGTTGTACACCTATAAAGACTGTCCATTATTGGCAGTCATTGTTGTGTATGAACATGTCTGACATATACCCCAGGCATATACCCTCACTCACACTACTCTTAAGTAACTGTCATGGGTATGTGTGGCACAGATGACCTTGGCCACAGAACACGACAGTGGACGGCCTTGTCACATACATACATATGTGACCTACGATCTGAGAAGCAGCGGCACAACCTGCCAATGGAAACAAATGTATTCATTTAGTATGCAGGCTTCACACCTATGTACTGACTGAGGGGACATGTACACATATATATTTGCCACGCAGATACCTGATGTGTGCAATGCACTTACTGTTGTAATCATAATATGTCATACCATAGTAAAAGCAAAACCCACACTGCATTGACCAACAGTGACACACACACAACAGCACATACAGGTTTCAAACCCCTACCTTACTATGTTATGATACTAGAGAGGGATGTATTAACACGACACACTATTTGCTTTACTGGGTGGCTTCCCTTCTCTGTCTGTATTTGTAGGATGGTGACATCATCAGTCTTTCCAAAGAGGAATGTACCTCTTTTAGTGTGTTTTCCCAGTCTCCAAAAAGGGCACTCCTTTCAAAGACAATTGCACACGTACCCCCCTGCACACACAGTCAGCGTATGCAGGATCCAAATCCCTACCTAACAATGTTATGATACTAGAGAGTGATGCATTAACATGGTGTGCTATTTGCTTTACTGAGTAGTTTCTCTTCTCCATCTGTATTTGTAGGATGGTGACATCATCAGTCTTTCCAAAGAGGAATGTACCTCTTTTAGTTTGTTTTCCCAGTCTCCAAAAAAAGGGCACGCCTTTCAAAGACAATTGCACACATACACCCCCCCCCCTTGTCACATACATACATATGTGACCTACGATCTGAGAAGCAGCGGCACAACCTGCCAATGGAAACAAATGTATTCATTTAGTATGCAGGCTTCACACCTATGTACTGATTGAGGGGACATGTACACATATATATTTGCCACGCAGATACCTGATGTGTGCAATGCACTTACTGTTGTAATCATAATATGTCATACCATAGTAAAAGCAAAACCCACACTGCATTGACCAACAGTGACACACACACAGTCAGCACATACAGGTTTCAAACCCCTACCTAACTATGTTATGATACTAGAGAGCGATGTATTAACACGACACGCTGTTTGCTTTACTGGGTGGCTTCCCTTCTCTGTCTGTATTTGTAGGATGGTGACATCATCAGTCTTTCCAAAGAGGAATGTATCTCTTTTAGTGTGTTTTCCCAGTCTCCAAAAAGGGCAGTCCTTTCAAAGACAATTGCACACATACTCCCCTGCACACACAGTCAGCGTATGCAGGATCCAAATCCCTACCTAACAATGTTATGATACTAGAGAGTAATGCATTAACACGGCGTGTTATTTGCTTTACTGGGTGGTTTCTCTTCTCCATCTGTATTTGTAGGATGGTGACATCATCAGTCTTTTCAAAGAGGAATGTACCTCTTTTAGTGTGTTTTCCCAGTCTCCAAAAAAGGGCACTCCTTTCAAAGACAATTGCACACAACCCCCCACCCCCACAGTCAGCATTTGCAGGATCCAAACCCCTAACTAACTATGTTATGATACTAAAGAGCAATGCATTAACATGGCGTGCTATTTGCTTTACTGGATGATTTCCCTTCTCCTGCTGTATTTGTAGGATGGTGACATCATCAGACTTTCCAAAGAGGAATGTACCACTTTTAGTGG
This sequence comes from Protopterus annectens, assembly GCF_019279795.1. NCBI lineage: Eukaryota > Metazoa > Chordata > Ceratodontiformes > Protopteridae > Protopterus > Protopterus annectens. The sequence continues at coordinate 108,782,443 of NC_056728.1, read as the reverse complement.
GTTTTCCCAGTCTCTAAGAAGGGAACACCTCTCAAAGGAAACTGCATACATACACGCACCACCCCACATACAGACCAGACCTCTCAACCAGTCGGGGACAAATTTCAACAGAATCAGGGACAAGTCAAGAAAAAATCAGGGACAATCAGGGACACTTTTAAAATATTAGTGCTATTAACTTGAAACATTGACAGAATCAGAGCATATGAATTAATACACATGTTCTGAAGTAAAAGAAGTCTATAATTCTTAATTATTGTCATTATTCATTAAGTGTAATTCACCACCTTTCCTCCAAAAGTCACTAGTTTTAGGAGGGATTAAGAGGGACAGAGCTAAAATTTGAATCAAAATCAGGGACAGCTGAGAGGTATGACACACACCCACTGTCAGTGTTTGTAGGATTTAAACCCCTACCTAACTATGTTATGATACTAGAGAGAGATGTATTAACACGGCACGCCATTTACTTTACTAGCTGTTTTTTCTTCTCCTGCTGTATTTGTAGGATGGTGACATCATCGGACTTTCCAAAGAGGAATGTACCTCTTTTACTGAGTTTTCCCAGTCTCCAAAAAGGGAACACCTCTCAAAGGAAACTGCCCACACTCACTGTTTGCAAGAGTCAAACCCTTTCTAACTGTGTTATGATACTAGAGAGAAATACATTAACACGGCGTGCTATTTGCTTTATTGGCTGATTTCCCTTCTCCTGCTGCATTTATAGGATGGTGACATCATCAGACTGGACATGGTGATGTGTGTACTCTTTGTTTTATGCCATTCCAGGAATGGTCCATGTGGGTCAGCAGGTGTCAACAGCTTGATTAAGACCTCATAATCCTTACCTTGTGTGATCTATCTGTGGACACATTGACATTCTGTCATATGTCAACACATATTTATGCACAGCTTGTTGGTTTTGTGAATACTACATGTGTCTGGGATGTTGATTAAGGGCTATTCAAAGTCTATGTGAGACATGTGTAGATGTGTTCATTGATGTATGTCCTGGGTGGCTGCCTTGCAAACAATCTAGCATGTTTGGGAACCATGATCCGCACATGAACATACGACAGTTGGTAGGGTTGTGTGTATGTCAGCTTCCAATAGCTCTGTTTATGACTGCAACCATGATGGACTCCAGGACCTTGCAGATCAGACTTCATAGGAGTACTGGACTTGACTTCCCATGGTGTGTTGTGCACCAACACTTGTGGGGAGTGCCATAAGTTGCTGTGACACATTCAACGGTTCCACATCCTGTGTAGGGGGTGAGGCTCAGCTGACTGTTCAGGTGCAGGATCTGTTTGTTCTGTAGTTTGTGCATGACACATATTGGGAATCAATGTATTCCACTTGCTGCCATGCTTCTGGCAGTGGGGATAGCTGCTCATCCATTCTACATGTGATATCTCCTGGTATGATGATATGGCCTATTGTCAGTGGGAGGTGGGTATGTACATATGGGCCTGTCTGTCAGGATGTCGGCATTGTCAGTCAGGTACAATTGGCCCTGACTCAGGACATATATGGGTGTACATTGCTATTTATGACATAGCTGAAGGAGGTGTCAAGATTCAGTATGGACTCCTTCTCAGCTACTCTTTACAAAACACCAACGAACATGAGCACTAATTCCTGTTATACTCTTTTACACACTTAACACCCTACTGATCCTTTGTGATCAGGCTACAGAGTATGTCATCATAATATCCTGGCATGTCCAGGGGTCAGTTTTGTGTGTACTCTCCAGTCCAGCTGTGAATATTGTGATATTGATACAATGTCACATCTGCCTTATGTACTCAGACAACCCTCTCCTCCTCCTGACAAACTCAGATATGTGTGAGATGCACCTATAGAGACATACAGGGTGCTGAAATCTCTCGAACCATGACTGGCACAGTCTATCAGGTGGTGAAGGTAACCACACACACACCACATATCAGTCTCACATATCCTCTAGCGACAGCACTCAAACCACATTAGCACACATAGACATACTTGGATGCTGTAAATGTACTCTGCCTAAGCAGCAGAGACCTCCAAAGCAGACACACACACAACTGCTACCCCACTACAATACCCACATATCACATAGTTCACAATGTCAGTGTGCCACACAGTCACTGCCCTTCGGGCTAAACAACAAACACTTGTAATAGGTGACACTTATTGTCAGACACACTGATGTACCACTCACCAGCCCTAACAAGGGAATAGTCACTTTGGGCTGTCTGTCGGGTGCCAGGATCTGCCACATAACACAGGCAGTCAGGTTACTCCAAAGCAAGTACAGGACTGGCACCATCATTGTCCATGCTGGTGCGTAAAACCTCAGATGTTACTCCCTGGACCACATGACATGATACATGGAGGAACACTCTGATCATGTAGCCCAGGCTAGTATGACCCTGACCTTGTCTAGCATCTTACACCCACCAATTATGATGTCACAGTATACAGACAAACATATCACGTTTAACAATTGCCTAACAAATGTGTTTCATTCATAGGGGATACAGTGTCTGTCAGCCTGTGGTGACATGCTCAACATGCCACGTAGCTTCACTATGGACAGCTTGCACCTGTCACCCTTGGACTTTTGAATGCTGGCTAAGGCTCTTGCTACCACCATAGTGCCTTTTTTAAGCAGGGCTCAAAAGACAAACCCACCTCCATAGACATTACAGGTTAAATGAAACTAAGGGTAATGCTGCTCAACACCAGATGGGTTACCCTCATATTGCAACCACTCAGGACTCTCCTCAGTATGGAGGATAGCAATATCTGTGCACTAACAGATGCCTGGTTCAGGCTGACTTAAGCACACCAGCACTACCAGGTTATGTTTCGTACCATGCTTTTTGACAACAAGACTTGGAACAGACAACACAACTAGGGGGAGCATCCATATGCATCACAGATACACACACCTCTGGGTTAGTAGCACTGCACAAAGCATCACAGACCATACATATACAACTACCATTGTGAAAAACTGCCTTTCAGTTTGTTGCCTGCTACAGTCTACCCTCCCAAACTCAGGAACCACACTCGGCTTTCATGGGAACTATGGAGAATATGAAGGTCTCCACAAACACCATTATATTGGGTGACTTCATATACACAAATATTGACTGGGGATACTACTCAAGCCCCAACACCCTCACCTAACAGTCGCTACAATTTGTAGACTCATATGCTATGGCACAAACAGTCAGCACAGCCACAAGGGGCAATACATATTGGACCTGATCATCACCAACATGGGGACTCTATGTTCCACACCAGCGATATACCCCTCATTGGTAAGGTCAGAACATACATGTATCTCACTGGACATACATATACCCTCCACACACCCATCCTGGGTAATCTTGGTGAACTTTTCATGAGCCAACGTCTCACTTCGCCAAAGCAAGGTGGTATCATTCAGAGACCCTGAGACAGCGGCAAATATGGCTCACACTGCTGAATCCTTTATATACACATTCTATGGACACCTAGTGGACTGCATGGATTGTGCTATCACAAATAACAACAGGACTCACTACTCCAATGGCAGGGGATCTGTCTGGTAGATCCCAGTCATTAATAAGCTGTACAATGTCAGGAGGATGCTACTACATGATAGAGCACAATCCCAGACTGGGAAGGCATCTGTGATCTGTACTAGCAGACAGCTACGATCACTCATGAACTTTTCTAAGGGCCGCTTCTACCGGACAATTGCACCAGACACGTAGGACTATCACACGGCCTTCTTCAGTTATGTCAGGAACCTGGGTGGACACTCACTGATATGCTGTGAGTTACTTCATACTGACTAAACATACCCTGAACCCACTGGCATTGCCAACATCCTGGCAAACTGGTTCAGTGCAGATGTCTCCCCCCCATCCCCCCTAAGGAGCAACTATCCATCCCAACAGAATATAACCTCCCTGACATCACACAGTAACAGGTGAGTGCTGCCCTCCCCAAAGTGTACATCACAGTATCAATGGGACCAGACGGTGTCCTGGCCTGCATCTTACACGAGCTTCATGATAGACGTAACCCTCACATTACATCACTGTTCAATATCGGAGTTACTACAGGATATGTACCCAAAGAATGGCATACAGCGACAGTGGTCCCACTCCACAGAGTTGGTGCCACAATGGATCACAGACAATATTGCCCTATAAGCCTAACTAGCCTGTTCTGCAAAGCTATGGAGCGTATTGTCATGGGACTCATACACATAGACATCGGGAATCTACAGACACTGTGTCCTACACATTTCAGTGTTGTTGTGGGCAGATCTTGCCTCTTGAACCTGTTTGTATTCTTTAAATGGTTAACAGGTCCATCGACATAGGGACGGTTGTCCACACAGCCTACCTGAACCTTGCAAAACCCTTCAACACAATAACCCACTGGGCCATTATGCATAGGCTCACCAGCATCAATATGGACACATATCTCACACGATGGATTGCTACCTGGATCAGGGATAGCACCCACATGGTCAGAATTGCAGGTGCCATGTCTGACTATTCACCAGTTACACTTGGCATCCCACATGGCTCAGTTCTGGGACCTCTCTTGTTCAGTATATATTTGTCTGATGTACAGGCTACCACAGGGGGAATATGGCTGAACATGTTTGCACTTGACTGCAAACTGGGTGCCATGATCAACTCTCCAGCTACCACATGCATACTCAAACAGGGTCTCACAGAGATGGATGACTGGTGCCTGAGCCATGCCCTACAGATAAATGCCATTAGTTGCATAGCCATACCCTTTGGGAATAACAACATGCCCACACATTACCACATAGGTAGTACTCCATTACATACAGTAGGAGTTGTTAGGGGTTTGGGGACATGACTTGTTCGTACTGTCGCCTTTGAAATTCATGTTGCCAAAGTGGTTAGACACACCTTTTATGTGGGCCACCTTATCCCATATAGTTTCACATCTAGATCGAGTGAGGTCATTGTGCCCCTATACTCATCACAACCATGCTTGGTTACAATGCCACATTTGGGGTGTACCTTACCCGACACCTGCAGCAACTGTACTGGCCACAGAAGTTCCTCACCAAGCAGATCTAGAGACTCACACAGATGCCCTGCACAGTTCGGATGCAGTAACTCCAGCTCTACTCAGTCACTTACCACCTACTCGGATATGATATGTGCCTGGTGTTTACAGATATACCCAACCCAGATTTACTGGACATGCTCCACCTCAGGATATCTGACTCCCTTGAAGCTACACACTCCAGGGATGTATACCTCAGCACAGATGTTAATAGGACATGCTGGAGGGAAAGATTCTTATCCCAGAGCCTCCACTCACTCCAGATTGTAATCCCAGTTTCACATAGGCAGAGCCACCCACTGACCACCTACAGGAGACATCTTGACGACTGTATGGGTGATTGCATGTTTACTCCTGGGATATATTCTGTGTCCCTGCTAGACAAAGGCACACTAGCCTAAACGTACATGGGCTATCTTGTGTAACCTACAATTCACACACACAATGTAGTAATCTGACAGGGTTGTGAATGCCAAACACACTCTGGCTAGGCTTGTACATGCCCTAGGGCAGATAGCCTAGTATCGACCTCTGAACCTATGCTAATGTTCAGGATGCACAATGTTTATTGCTGATACTGTTTGCAGGTCTTTATCATCTTTGCTTTACCAGTTTCTCTGAACAACTTCAGTATCTGCAGAACATATTTGATTATGACAGGGTTCCACTATATTATAGATGTGTCTGTTGTCATATAACTGTGTGCACAGGGTGGATTGCTGGATAGTGACAGGTTCCTGGGTTAACACATGCAACTGCCAGATATGCGTGGCCCACTGCTGTACTCAGACATGGCCTAAGTGTGTGAGCATGCCCAGTTCAGGCTTTCCGTGTTTTGTTGCCTGACATTTGTCTCATTTATTCAAGTGTGTGAGCATGCCAGTGTGACCTTTCAGTATGTTGCTATCTGAGGTCCACTACATTTGTTGATGTGTGTGAACATGACCAATATTAACATTTATACTGTGTGTGTTGGAAGTCAGGTTCTGTTCTTACTGCAGGACTCACCTTTGTGTCATAACTCATCAGGGATTATGCTGTGCCTGCAGGGTTTCCATGAGATACTTTGCATAGACTTATCAACATCCCTTCATACAGGCTGACCAACGCAATACTGTCATGGTTTAGTGTTTCAGTACTTTGACTATAGTGCACAGTATCCTGGGTTCAAGGCCCATCGCTGCTTTATATTTTCATACTGAGCAGACCAGACTGCTTAAGGGCCAGTTAAACAAATATGAGCATGTTGGCTTTTGTTCAGCTATGCCCTACTTAGACCAGGCTTGTCCGACATTGCTCAGTATTCACCAACATTGCTGGACGTTGCCCGATATTACTCAACATTGAACACAGTTGTGCTAGTTGGTGTGTGCGATTTTGTTTGATATACTACATGGTGGTAAATGCTGTTTAGCACTGCTTTATATTGCTTAACACATGGCAATCATGCCTTAGGTGGTGCTGCAGGGCTGCCTATGTCGGATGCACATACTACACTCCCTGTACATGTTTGAAAGCAGGTAGTGTCAACTTAGGCATCCCTTTTACTATATGTGCGAGTCAAAGAGAGGTATAATTTCCAGAGTTCCTACTGAGCAGTGTATGTGTGATGTGTTGCCTCTTTGCCAAGGACAAAGCATACTGGGCATGCCTCCTTCTGCCTACTGGGGCAGGCTCAGGTTGTTCCTCCTCCGAGTCACACTCTGCCTGTGATGGCCTTGGCAATGGTGGGGGGCTGTTTGGCCCAGGCCTATGCTGGTCCTGCTGCAGCTGTTTTCGCAGGATCATATTATGTAGCATAGCACATACCATGACAATTTGGGTACATGTAGTTGGTGAGTACTGCAAGGCTCCACCAGATGTGTCCAGGCACTGGAACCGTGACTTGAGCAGCCAAAACACATGCTCTGTTACATTACGTGTTTGTGCATGTGTCTCATTATGGCGTTCCTGTTCAGGTGTTTGTGCGTTTCTGATGGGTGTCATCAGCCATGGCTCCAGTGCATAGCCAGCATCCCCCACTAAGTGATCATGTGGGATGTTCCCATTGGCAAATGTCTGGTACAGCTGCGTCAGATGCCAGATATGGGAATCATGGTAGCTTCCAGGGCAGCCTGCACACACATTCAGTATTATGCCCTGGGCATCACACACGACCTGGCAGTTGATGGAGGGGAAGCCCTTGTGGTTGAAGTAAACCCTACCCCGCTCGCTGGCTGGTGCTTTGATGCGTATGTGCGTGCAGTCTATTGCACCCACTACCTCAAGGTATTCCGCTATTTGCTGGAAGAGACGCATATTGCTGGCCAATACCTCACGGGAATTGGGGAAATATACATGATCACCGACATGTGCTGACATGGCATCCAGGAACTGGTGCAGTACCCTAGATGCTGATGCCTGTGATATCCCCATCATATCACCAGTTGGTCTCTAGAAGGTACCTGTTGCTAATATTCTTAGGCCAACACATACCTTGGTTTCCACTGGGATGGGTTTCCCTCCGTTGGCTCTGTGTGTGAGGCGTGGCCTGCACAGCTCAACAATTTTCTGCAGGAGGTCTCTGTTCACTCTATAGCACTCCACTATCTCCAGGTCATGCAGCCCCTGGTAGGTTACCCTGGGCCTGTACATTCTTCTCTGTCTCCTCACTGTGGGTTGTCCAGCAGCATTTCCATTGTCACCACCCTCAGCATGTTGCATATGTCGCCTTATAACAGCAATGGCAGCCCCTAACATTTCTTTGTCTTGGTAAAGCTTTTTCAGTTTTCACTTCTATTAGCTTACTGCAGTGTCTGTTGTGAGAAACATAATGGACTGTTGTTGGCAGAGTTTTAAGTGCTAGGCTGGGCTGGGCTAGTGTACTGCCTGTGTAATTGCCTGATTCTGATTGTTTTCACCAGCTAGCTCTGCTAGTACTCCCTGGTAGTTTCCTACTGTTTGTTGTGCTTCCTTTTCAGTTTCCTCTGGGGGGGGCAGCGCCACACACACAAGTGCAAACACTCGCACAGCAGCTAACATGTGTGCACACATGCTTACATGGACTAAAACTTGCTTATTCGGGTTAAAATGCACGCACACCAGTGCAAACACGCTTACAACTCTTTAAACAGCCTTATACATGTTTACTCCGGCTTAAACGCGTGCACTCATGCTTACACGCATTTTATCTTATCTTATCTTATCTGTCTTACTCGGGTTTACAGGCTCGCACACGCGCGCATGCACGCTCAGCAAGAAACTTTGGTGTTATCACCGGTATACACCTTCCATTTCTTGCCTTTCCCTAGCCTACCTGTTGACACACTTCTTTCCATGATGTGTAAATGACAGCAGACAGATGCAACTCTGCTCCAATGAACTTCACTTCTTTCATACATACCCCCTTCGTGATGTCACCTATCTTCTACTGTGTTACTCCCCTTATCCTACTCCTACACTCCACTGACTGTGCTCATTTGCTATGTAAACTTGCGATTCACTATCCTAACCCTCATTTACATAGGATTGCCTACTAATGCTTGGTTACATCTCTTAGACTGAGCTTCCCCCCTTAGCAACCTCTACTCGATGGCCATGTTGTCTTCAGCCTGCCATTCCCTTGCATTGTACATTAACAATTTAAATAAGATCCACATTTGTGAGTTTTAATTTTTAGTTTTCTGGGTTTTAGAGCACAGCCCATTTGCGCGGCGCTGCGCTACGCTTAAACATGGGAAATCGGAGAAAAAAATTATTTTTATTTTCATATTGCATCAGGAAACATTTCCAATGGCCATATATTTGGCCATTGGCATGCTTCCTGCACTGGATGCAACCTTTATTTGGAGCTGTCATGGCTCCGTTTTGCTATTTGCAGAATGGTACTCAGTTGTCAATTGAGTACATTTCTGCAAATAACACTGCTCTTACTCTGACAGGTTCGGGTTTCCTGAATTGCAGATCTACCTCATTTGCCTTTCACCTGCAATTGAGGTAATTTGCATATCCCAGCCCTGTCCGTGTAAGAGCCGTTTTAGGAGCTCTCTTGCACGCCCCTGCAGGCTGTTCCTAGATCGCTCGTCGGACATGATGGCTGCATGGAGTCTTACTCTACTCTAAGACTCCGTGCAAGCCTTTGTGAATCCGGCCCTTAGTCTTTACCTTGTCTATAAAAGCTTTAACCATAATAGGAGGAAGTTTACTGAATGCGTGGTCATCCTCCAATAACATATTCAGTTTATCACAATAAAAGCATCTTTTCAAAACAACCATGGATCCACCCTTATCCTCTGGCTTGATAACTATTCTATCATCTTTCATTAATGAATCCAAGGCTAACCTCTGTTGTTTAGTAAAGTTATAAAACTTTCTTTTCCTACTATTGTTAATATACATTTCAATTTCCTGTTCACACACCCTTATGAATGTAACCATAGCTGGACTAAAAACAGGTATAAAATCACTAGGTTGCCTCAAAACTTTTAAATAATCTTCTACATTACTATCAGTAAACATGCATTTCAATGTAGCATTCCTAGCGAAACACATTAAATCCAAAATAATTTGACTATAATCCGCCATCGCATCTGGCACAAAAGTTAAACCTTTGTTTAGCACATATTCTTGATCTGGTGTAAGATCAATGTCAGATAAATTATACACAATGTTATTACAGTCACCCACAATCAATTTGAAGTTCTCCGTCACTTCTGTTCATGTTGACTTGAAAAGCTCCGCTTGCGTGAGGTCTTTTTCTTGACCGCTACCAGGAGCATGGGAAAAGTCTTGTTGCTGGAAAAAGACAAGGAGAACTTAGGCTTAGCCCCCATTCTAGCAAAAACTTGTTCGTTGTTTGATTCCATGCCTGTTTCGTCTTGAACGCCATGTAGACTGGTCTCTCCTTGCATGCATGAAAACACGTCACAGGCATTGGACATCTCCATAGTAACAGCGTCTGAACTAAATGCAACATTGTTAGAAGGAATCACTAATTTATTCATAGTGGCATTAAGCTCCTTTTCAAGTTGTTGATTAGGAGCTGGTTCCCTAACATTTGCCACTGAGGACACATTAGCTGTCGAATTTGCCCTATTCCTTGGTCAAGCGAAATTATCACCCCTGGCAAAGTCATTAAAGTCTCTGACAAGTTTCTTAATTTTAATTTGTTATAATTTGGCATCATACGAAGCAACTGCACACACTATATTTACCATTTTCTCTATATGATGTTCCTCTTTAAAATGACCCTCTATGTCTTTCTGTAAGGCTTGTACAGTTTTAGATATTTGTTGTTCTTATGGTTGAAAATAATCTAGCAACAAGTTCATATAAGATAGGCTTGTCTGTAGATTAATCTCCTGCCACCATGCCAATAGGTCAGGATAAAACTCCCCTTGCGTAGGCATACAAAACACATGTAAGCCTCTTGGTACTATATTATATTTGAGACATGCTTCTAAATGAAACCTTTGCCACTGTAAACGGTTAAGCCTCATAATGTTCTTGTGAAAACTTGCTGTTAACTCTTGAAACTCTGACTCACCCATCACTGCAGAGTCTTGTTCAGGATTCAAGTGCGCCAAACGTTGTATATCCACATTTAACAATGGATTTGTTATCAAAATAACACCTCTCTTCAAAGAATCCATACTGCCATGCGGACGATAAGCCAGTTCTATCTCTATGCTTCGTGATTCAGACGTGTGCAGGAAAACAATATAAAATCCAACATAAACCACAAAAAAGGTCACCTGCACCAAAGTCACTCTGCCAATAAACAAGATATAAATCCAAAAGGCACAAAAGGCAGGAGACACCATACCAAAACTTGTAGAAAAACAGTGAATATTTATTAAACAATAAAATGAAATAAAAAGTGCACCGCTAAGCACTTTCAAGCTAACAAGCCTTTCATCAGATAGTGCATGCTTAACAAAGCTAGATATTTACAATGCTCCTTGACCAATCAGAACTCAATATTTTACCCTCCTTTTTCTAAGGATGGGTTTTAAAGGGATAATAGTATTTAGGCCTGGGGACCTATCTGCCCCAAGTCTAATTATCCACCACCTAGTCTTTGCACTTTGCCTTTTGGATTTATATCTTGTTTACTGGCAGAGTGACTTTGGTGCAGGTGACCTTTTTTGTGGTATATCTGTATATATAAATATATATATATATATATATATATATATATATATATATATATATATATATATTTATATCTGTATCTA
>NC_056728.1:108613628-108768628 GCF_019279795.1 Protopterus annectens | reverse complement strand
GTATTAAAATTCAACTCCATTGTTCAAACAGATGTTTGCTGCTTCTAGCTTAATTTTTAAGCACTAGCCATGAAACATTTTGGAGAGAGAATTATTAAAATATGTTTAAAATGTGGCACATTATCAAATAATTTTTTAACTTCCTATAAAGTCTTCATCAAGCTAAATGTATGCATTTATTTCTATTATTCGTGGCATTGAAGTCTTTTCCTGTAGAAGATTCATCCCACGAATCACTGGACTACAGCCAACAGCAGGTGACTACAATAGACATTAAAGTAATTTTACAGTTTCTGTTTGGAAATTGAATGGGAATAATTTGCCACCTGTTGTTTTGTCTGAAATGACGCAGAGAGGAAGTTCACAGATGTACAACAAACAGGAATTTCATTGACTACAATTTTGCTTAGTCACACAATAGTTAAAGAAAGAGAATATTTCACAAAGAGTTCTGCGCAAGTATGACCCCAAATACACAAAGCATGCTTGTATATTTCCTAACAGACAATCATGAGGGCTTTTGTTTGCCAATAAACCAATAAATATGCATAGTTTTCTGGAATAAATAGATGAATAAACATATTTCTCATTTCAGGAAATAAATACTTACGCATTTGAAACTGCTATTTATGACCTACATGTCACTGTGCTTTTTGAGTCATGACAATGAGACATTTTATTTATTTTCTTTTTCAGGTGTTATCCCCACCAATGCCTATCTCTCACTATTTCCCACAATGCCTTTAAACTGGCATCTTGTAAATATCTCTTCACATTTATGTGTTTATTGCGTCAGTCTCTTTCTGATGAGGTCTTCTATACATCTTGGGGAAATTCTACTTTTGCATTTAAAAACTGAAAAGTGAATTGCTATTCCTTTTTTGTAACTTACTCTGGACCAAGTTCACATGGTTTACTTCTTCCCTTTTATTTCCATTAACTCCATTGTCTTAGCCCCTGAGAATGTTCCTCTAGTCTCTGTACTCCTTTCATACTCATGTTTTGTTTACCTCAAACAAGGAGTCTGTGTAACTGTGTTAATACTGGAATTCAAGAACTTAATTGTTTAGCTCTTTTTGTGCAGAATTTACATCCTAACAAATGATTTATAGTGTTTTAATTCAAATTTCTGCAGCCTAAGAAATGTTTTATTGTATTTTAATCTACTAGGATTCCAGTATATGTAATGAGGGAAAGAAAATCGGTTAAGATCAGTGTTTCATAACTTCAGTTTTAAGGGCTCAATCCTGACCCCAGTCACTGTTTGTCCTACCCATATCCCTCAACTGTCCAGATTTTTGTCACATATTTTTGTCTGTTCTTCATAAAATTTGTGATTTTCTGATAAATTTTTAAAGACTGAAGTAATTAAATAAAGATATGCATTTTAGTTTCAGACTTCATATCCTTCAGAAAATACATTATAATACAAAAACTGTTATTCTATCTACTTTCTAGATTTATAAGAGCAGTATTTAACATTTGTCCCTGATTTCGGCCCTTGTCTCCGCATTACTTTTTAGCTTTGTCCATATTTCTCATGCTTAGTGGTTGAGATATATGTTCCCACCTCCCAGCATCATTTTGGATCATTAGGTACTGTAAACTGTTGAAATTTTATACTTTGCATTTATACTTCTCCCTGTGGCCTGCATCATGGCATACAAAGGCTTTGACATAAATTAACAAATGCTTTGACATAAATTATTATGCTAACATAGAACTAACATTAGATAAACATCGTCCAAACTAACTCGCTAGCTGATGTTTGCAATGCATTATAATATGGAGTAATTCTAAGAGTTTTAATGAGGTGCATGTCTCCTAGCTGACAGCTTAGAAAACATGCAATGTTCTACCAGGTTCTTATCTACTCTCATTGTATATTCTGTACACTTGTATTTTCAACCAAAAGGGGGAATATCCTCCTATTGTATAGTTACGGCTGTAAAGTCTACAATCTGTATGTTACTACTCTGTAATGTCTCTTTTGTAAATTTTTCTTCTCTCTGTAAACTTATGAAGTTTTACTCCCCAGGACTCTGCTGAAAATGGACACTTGTTGTCCAGTCAGACTATCCTGGCAAATAAATGTTAAATAAAATAAATAATAAATAATTTTAGAACTAAATGTCATGAAAACAAAGTAGGGATGCAGCTAACAAACAAGTAGGTGGCTATTAAGGCCCTATTCTGCTTGTACAGAAACTGCAATGTGCAGTAAAAAATTTACCTGACACTTGAGTACTGTATTTCCCTTTCAGATGATGACAGATGTCCTACAGCTGACTTTAAACTTCACAGTATATCACTTAAGAATCATGTGGCCCACTAAAATAATTATATATTGTGGGAAATATATTAAAAGTGGATCTATACAAGATACTTAAGTAAATACGACAACATGCAGGATGCAACACTTACAACATACATAAAACCCAGGTCACAGCTTTGCCAGTATTTTTTACTAATGCAGTAGCAAAACATAATTTTTAAATTACTTTTGTTGCACAGCTGTTTCAACAGAGGAAGCTTCGCATTGGATATTATTAAAATTATTTACTGCAGCATCTGTTTTGTGCCTTTAAACTTTAAAAAAAAAAATCATTCAGTTATTTGGCACCCAACCAAGAAAGAAAAGACTGTTAGGAGAGACACAAAATATAGTTAACCACCTAAATAAACACAACGCGAGTAAATCAATGTACAGTCAATAATCAGGGGAAAACAATATTTTAAGTGTGTCTGATAACTGAATTTGCAGCTAATTAGAAACAGAGATTTTGTCATTATGATACATAAAGATAGTATAGCTGGGGGATTGTCAACACAAGGTCATAGCAAGGCAATAGGGGTTGCATTGCTTCAAATTAAAATAACATGAAACTGAACATAAAGTAGTGAAAGATAGAAAGTACAACACCCATCATGGCTATTTTATAAATGTGAAAGCTGTAGGTATAGAAACCGAAAAGAATGTGTGTAAATATTAAAAACCCTAAGCATATTCAAAGGACTTAACTGCTGATAGATTCTTAGCAATTTTCTGCAGGCCAAGATGTGAACACGTAATATACCAATGGATTAGAGAGAGCTGTGTGTGTGTGTGTGTGTGTGTGTGTGTGTGTGTGTGTGTGTGTGTGTGTGTGTGTCTTTCGGCTTTTCCCGGTTAGGGGTCGCCACAGCAGAACTCCGGTCCGCTATTGATTGGCAGTAGAGATTTACATGTTGGCTTGTAGAGAGAGCTGTATCACTGAATATTGGGAGGGTGCTGCATTAAAGGGGCTGAAACTTGTTGGTTCAGCCTCAAGACCCCAAAATGGATAAATATTTCTTTCAGGCAGAATTTTAAAAAGAACACATTCTAAAATGCAATGTTTCTGTGGTATTTTTGTTTACTTTATTGCCATTTAAATACATGGTGAATTCCTATCGCAACTGTATAAACATTTATTTCCCACACTCTGTTTCTCTCTCTCATATTATTCATTTAAGTGCACACCATGGGTAGTTAGATGAGCATCAGAAAAACAATAAAACAGAAGCACGCTTTTGCCAACCACATCTCCATAGGAAATTGTAAACAACAAAAACATTTCGTGCTGTATGACAAATGATTGTAAAGCAACAAACAATATGAAACTGTAAGCTTTTTATGTTGTTTTACCTTTATCATAAAACTCGTGATGTTGCATTGCCAAGGAAAACAAGGCAGAATAGCAACATCAAAAGGACAGGAGTCAAGCTCCACAAGGGAAAAGTAACGACACTTAGAAATAAACCAAACAGGCAAGTAACTAGAAAAATAGTAGTAAAAAATAATGCCTAACTTTAGACAAATGGTCATTGTCAGTGAACCAGCTCTAGTATATACACTCAAGTTTTCTTGTCAAGAATAACAAACACATTCCATATTATGTCTGAGACACCTTCTAACTAGAAAAAAACACAGCAAAAGAAACCAGACTGGTGGCAAGTTTAAAGCTTAAAAATAAATAAAAATAATCTTCAAAACATCATACACTATAAAGTCCAACATATTTTTTACCAAATAACTGCATGTCTCATTGTATGTATTGCTAACTATGCCGTGACAGGTTTCATTCTCAAGAGTCACAGTAATTATATTAGGCATTATACTCTGCATTAAGGGTTAAGTGAAAAAATGGACTTTTTATATTTCATAGTAGTAGAAAGGAATGTTTTAGTTATAATAGAAAGAAAGGGAGAAGGAGATTTATTCACAAGAATTCTGAAAGTTACAAATAATAAGGTAGTTCCTGCAAATTAGAATGAAGTTGGCATAGTTAATTACAAATTAAAATGTATATCAGCTTAATTTTCTTTAGCAGCACTACAGCTTTGTATACTATTGTAGATTTATAATGAAATAGACATTGTTGGGTTTTTCCTACAGATTTAAATAAAATCAGAGAAAGAAAAGTAAAATGCATATCAACATGATAGTTTTAGATATATCATAGTAATATATATTGTAGGTTAGTGGAGAATATGTAAAAGGAAATACCTCACGGAGAGTGACTACCATACTGAAAGACATTTAGAGTAATGAATGTCATCCATTGTGAGATGGGTTAAAAAGTAGGCAACATGTTGTACTTCTTCAAAAACCTCACTGTGATTTGAGTCACATATACATATGACATCCTACAAGCTGAAGGTGAAGCTGGAGCCAGACCACTTCTATATTAGTGTGATTGAACACCCAAGTGATTTCAACATGTTAATTCCCCAGCTGCATGACTAACAAACATTTCACCGTCAAATTTCATGTGGTTGATCCCTGAATTATGGAAGATTAATCAGTAAACTTCAATGTAAAATGAAAATTTGGTGAACTACCTGTTGGTATTACATAATAAACTTAAGTTATTTAATTGCAAAATGAGACAAATTTCATTCCTCTGTTGTATGACTTGTAGAACAAATGAAAGAACACTGGCTGGGTTTAATTTGTAGAAAATGGGGCATAGATAAACCTAAATACATTTTAAGGAAGCTTTAGAAGACTTATGAAGAATTTTATCTGTGATGCTAGAAAGTGGTATAAACAGATTTATAATTTTAGTAGCTTCATCTAGATAATACACATCTTCAAAAATGTATTCAGCAGGAAATTATACAGAAACATCGAAGTATATTGGCACATGATTTCTGAAACTACTGCAGATCTATATTATATAACAGAGCTTCTGAAACCATAAGTACAAGAAGATGTAAAGAAAGGACAGCCTACAAACTGCCTTACATTTTTCTCATAGAAAAATAAATTACAGATGTTCTTCGTGTTTCACTGTTGCAGTCATCACACTTGGGTTATCTGCCTGCAGGTAGCACTCAGTCGGCCCGAATACCAGAGACTTAGTATTTCTGCATCAGATGCTGTCACTCCAGGACTGATGTCAGGTCGTCAGGGGTATAAAAACAGGCAGCCGACGCCATTACATCAGTCTTTCTTGCCGAGGAACCCGAAGCAGAAGTAGTTCGCAAGTGCCGGTTGGCCGCTACCTGAATTTTCGTTTATGAATTGAATAATCCTGAAGTCTCCTAAAGCTAAGTACCCCATTGGGGATCCTTTTTTCTTGCTCTAACTGATGTCAGAAAAAGTTAACAATTGTCTTGCCTGTGAAAAGCAAATACCTCACAGAGATTTTCATTCTTACTGCATCACCTGTTTAGGCCCAGACCACGACACACCTCACTGTTGGTTTTGTGCCTTGTTTAACGCCCGAACCATTCATTGTCAGGCTCTCTTTGTTGCTAAATTCTCTCACTCTCGATCTCTGTATTCTGAAATGGCTTCGTTAAGCCATCTGACTACCGAAATTCCAAAAAAAGTAAGGATAAAGACAGAGACAGAATGCATAGATCCAAACCTGCCAGCGACGCTTCCGTTAAGCTAGTCGCCAGTCTGCCAGTACTCAGTGAGGTGCTTTCACAGCCCCTGATGCCAGCTTCAATGGATTCATAGGCCTCTACCAAGACCCATTTAGAGTCCGATATGCCGCAAGACTCTTCTTCTGCTATGGAACCTGCAGATGTCTCTACCTTGGATGGGTCTGGAGTCGCTGTGCAGGCACCAGCTTCTGAGGCAGTTCTTTGCTCAACCGATGTTCGACTCAAACCGACAACTTCTTTTTTAACCAAAACTACTGAGTTTCTTAGGCCCAGAGTACACACTATGCCTAGAAAACCGATGACCAAAGCACATCCACCTGCTCCCATGCCACAAAAACAAATGCTTAGAATGGTAGAAGACCTTATTACGCTGATTAGGAGAAGTCAGCCTTCCCCTGCTAAGAGAAAAAGAGACCAGTCCCCTTCAGTTTCTACAGACCAGGAGTACGATGACTCTGTTTGAAGACATGCCCTTAACTGCTTATGAGGATTCAGATGCAGAGCAATCCATTCCTTCTGCCTCCCCTCCAGAGGATTTTTCTTTTGGTGAAACCTTGCATACCTTAAGAGAGCATTTCCACTGGGAATGCCAAGACTATCTTCAGTCCAAAAAGTGACTCAGAGAATTCCTAGAGTTGCCTCAGCACAGGCCTTTAGCAATATCCCCTGTCCTGGATGTTGTTGATGATGTTTTTATGGAATCCAGTCTTACTCTTGACACTTTACCTCCTGCCCCTAGGAAACCAGACTGGTACTACAGAGTACAAATTTATTTTCAAGAATCCTACTGCTGACCCAGAGATCATTTCCCAGGGGCCTAAAGGTATCAAAGCAACTACAGCCAAGAATCCCACCCCTTTGGACAGGGATTCCAGAGCTTTGGACAAATGGGGTAAGAAGGCATATACCTCTGTAACTCTTGCTATAAGGGCATTGAATTGTCAGTTTCACATGCTGAACTACCAGCAGCATATTATGGAACTTATTAAACAAAAACTGGCAACCTTTACAGACTGTGCAGAAAATAAAGAATTGCAGGAGCTTATGCACTCTGCAAGCCAAGTCAGTAAGCACACTTTGCAATGTGGCTTTGACGCCCTAGAAGCATCTTGCCGGACAGCTGTCACTGGATCTGTACTGAGAAGACATGCTTGGCTTAAGGAGCAGACCTTGCCAGACCATATCAAATCAAAGTTACTAGACGCTCCTTTGAACAAGGACAGTATGTTTGGCACCAAAGCAGAAGAGGTTCTTAAAAAGATGGAAGATAAAGCTAAGTCTATGCAGACTGGTGAAGAATTCTTACAAGTGCAACCCCCTAGATTCAGTAAGCATTGCCCTTCCAAATACTGGTCCTTTCCAGCTCCCTCCAGGCCATCTCAAATCAGACCAAGGGGAAACAGACCACCCAGACTACAGTCTCAGGGTATGCAGAGATCTAAGCAATGGAGTGCCCCCACCACTAAAGCAGTGATTGGTAAGCCACCTCCTTATGGAAAAAACTCACAATGACTTCTTTACTCCACTCCCCAGCCCTGCCCAATTGCTTGTGTCCCTAGGAGGAAAACTTGCCCTTAATGCAAAAAATTGGATGTCCATCACACAGGACCGGTGGGTCCTCAGCATTGTATCCCAAGGGTACAAATTTTATTTCCATTCACTGTCAACCCCAAGTGGGTTTCCAGACCTTCCTCCAAACCAGTGGGCAGAGGCTCAAAACCAAGTAGCTTCCCTGCTCAATATCACAAGCTATTCAGCCAGTTCCAGTAGAACAGAAGAGTCAAGGATTCTACTCCAGTCTTTTCCTGGTACCCAGGAAAGAGGGCTCTTGGTGCCCAATCCTGGATCTTTCAATTCTCAACACCTTTCTGGTAAAGGATGTCTGGTTAGTCATCATAGAATTAAAAGAAGCCTATCTGCACATCCCCATAAGGGAGTCATGCAGGAAGTATCTACATTTCAGGGCAGGATCTATGCATTATCAGTTCTCTGCACTTCCCTTTGGCTTATCTACTGCGCCCAGAGTTTTCCCAAAATGCCTGGCTCCAGCCATTGCATGCTGCGGGCAGAGAAATATCCAAATTTTCTCATACTTGGAGGACAGTCAGGAATTGCTGTTGCAGCACCTGACATTTGTGAAACACCTTCTCACTTCCTTGGGGTACACCATCAACGAAAAATATCAAAACTGGTACCCAGTCAAAAGATTGTATTCCTGGGACCAAGCCAAGATGGCATTCCTCACTTCAGAAAAACAAGTCTATCTGACAGCCTACTTCAAACAAATAGGTTCATAGGTAGGTTCTACGCTATCTGCCCGAGGGCATTTATAAGCCTAGCCAGAGTGTGTCGGCTTTCGCCGCCCCATTGTTTAATTAACTGATCCCCTGTCAAGCATAGAGCCAATGAAGTGATCCCAGGGGTGTATTTTTTTGTTACCCATCCGCTTGTCAAGGTTTCTCTTGAAGAGTGTTAGTGAGGGGCTCTGCCTAATGTAGTTTGGAATTTTGTTCCAAAACATGGGGAGTCTCTGTGACAGGAATTTATACCTCCAGCATGTTCTATTTATTGTTGTGGTGAGGTTTAGTTCACTAGAGCATGTGGCTTGCAGTGACTTGGATTTCTTTAGATGGAGCATATCCATCAATTCTGAGTTGGACATGACTTTGTAAGTCAGGCAGAGATCACCTCTGAGTAAGCGATATGCCACAGCCAGGGTTTTTTCAGTCGGGCTGCATAGGACATATGTTTAACGCCAGTAATCCTCTTGGTGAGGTACTTTTGTGGTCTTTCCAGCTGTTGGAAGTGTCTTGTGAGGTACATCCCAAATGGGGCATTGTACTCTATAATGGGTCTGATGAGTGACGAGTAGAGGGGCACTATAACCTCTTTATTTCTCGATGCGAACCCTTTAGTAATTAGATGGGCTACATAGAAGGATTTCCTAACTACTTTGGCAATCTGATTGTCAAAGGAGAGATTACTATCTACCTGGGTCCCCAGATCTCTTATTACCTCTTCTGTATTAAGGAGGCTGCAACCTATGTGGTAATTTGTGGGTGTTTTGTTTTTCCCAAATGGGATGACTATGCATTTTTTGGCATTTAGCTTGAGGCCATGACTTTGATACCAGCTGTCTATCTCAGTAAGGCCCTTTTGGAGGATGTCTGTGTCAGCCAGAGAGTCAATTATGGCTCCCCGTTTGCAGTCATCGGCGAACTTCATTAGCCATAATCCTCCTGTGTTTGCCTGTACTTCTGAGAAGTATATGCTGAACAGTAGGGGTCCCAGGACTGAGCCTTGTGGGACACCACTTGTGACTGGTTTAGAGTCGGACCTGAAGCCCGCTATTCTTACCGTGTGAGTTCTGTCTGTAAGCCAGTTGGTAACCCATCTTGTGACATAGGGGTTTATGTTCAGGCTGGTGAGTTTTTCTGTAATACCCGAGTGGGGAATGGTGTCAAAAGCCTTGGCGAGGTCAAGGTAGGCTGTGTGAACCACCTTTCCCTCGTCCATGGCCTTAGTGACTCTCTTGAAGAAGTCAACCAGGTTTAGTAGGCATGATCTGCCCTTAACAAAGCCAAACTGGGTTGGGTCAAGTGTTTGCAGGTTCCCAACGTCTTTGTTAATGAGTTCCATGATGATGCGCTCCATAGCCCTGCAGACCAGTTTAGTCAGGCTTATGAGGTGATAGTTACCAGGGTCAGTTGTGGCCCCTCCTTTGTGGAGCAGAATAACCGTTGCTGTGCACCATTCTATGGGCACATAGCCTGTGGAGAGGCTGAGACTGAAAAGCGTGTTTATGTGGGGGATTAGTTTGTTCTGTAGTTCGTGCAAGACTCAGCCTGGGACACCAGGACACCATCTGGCCCCATTGATGCTGTGTTTTTGGCTTTTAAAAGGGCTGATTTTACCTGTGTGTCTGTGATTTCTGGGACACTACACTTTTCCTGTATTGTTGTGGGCCCTTTTGGGGGTGAGAGGGGGGTGAAGTTTGTACTGAATCTATCTGCCAGGATATTGGCAATATCAGTAGGTTCAGTATATTTTGTGCTATTTTGCACTAGTTCAGTGCATATCTGTAAGTTGCCACTTAGATTCTTAACGTAGTTAAAAAAGGCTTTGTGGTTATCTTTTGAATCCTTGTCTATTTTTCTTTCGAAGTTAGCCTTGGGTGATTTTATGAGGGACCTTAGTTTCTTACCGATACTGATCAGGGATGTCTTTCCTTCTTGGGATTTGCTTTTTTTCTGAACTAGCCTGTTTATGGCAGGGGTCCACCAAACTGGTTTCCTTCTCTTAGAGGAGTGAGTCTTGGTTTTGCTAGGGGTGGCACAATCCATGCATCCTTGTAGGTGCTTATAGAGTGCATTTGTAAAGGTTTCTGCATCTTGGGCAGTGTTATCCTTTAGCGTGGGGGCTGTGAAACTTACCACCTCTGTATTAAGTAAGGTGAAGTTTGCTTTAGAAAAGTTTTTTACTGTGGTTTCCTTAGTTGGGGATGATGGTGGAGTGTGGACATCCAGAGTGATTAGTTTATGGTCTGATCTAACTAGTGACAGGTTGACCTCCGGTGTGGAACACCTGTCGTCCATGTTGGTGATGACCAGGTCTAATATATTTTCACCTCTGGTAGAGGAGTTTACCAGCTGATCCAGGGCATTTGAGTTGATGAATTCCAGGAAGCGCTGGGCCTGGGAGTTTGTACTCGAGTAGTTTTCCCAGTTAATGGTAGGGTAATTGAAATCTCCCAATATCAGGGTGTTCGGTAGGACCTTCATGTTTTCCAGTGTCTCCAGAAAGGTGGTGTAGTGGTACTGGGTCATGGAGAGTGATCTGTAGCAGGCCACAATTTACATTGTAGATTTGCCCAGTGTTAGTTGCACATGGATGATCTCAGAGGTATCTTGCTGCACCACTAACCTGGAGGTGTAGGTATCCTTGATGAATATGGATACACCTCCTCCTTTAGTGTTTTGGTCCATGTTCTGTGGCCAAAACATGTGGGATGAGTTGTAGCCCGGTAGTGCTGGGGTGCTCTCTGGAGCCTTGAACCAGATTTCAATTACTGCACAGATGTCGACGTTCTCCATACTGAGGAGTGCTTTGAGCGGGTGCATTTTGAGATTTAAACTCCTGGCATTGAGTAGCATAACCCTCAGTTTTTTGTTAACTGTGCTGTTTAAGGAGGTAGGTTTGACTTTTGTAGGTATCCTTGATGAATATGGATACACCTCCTCCTTTAGTGTTTTGGTCCATGTTCTGTGGCCAAAACATGTGGGATGAGTTGTAGCCCGGTAGTGCTGGGGTGCTCTCTGGAGCCTTGAACCAGATTTCAATTACTGCACAGATGTCGACGTTCTCCATACTGAGGAGTGCTTTGAGCGGGTGCATTTTGAGATTTAAACTCCTGGCATTGAGTAGCATAACCCTCAGTTTTTTGTTAACTGTGCTGTTTAAGGAGGTAGGTTTGACTTTTGTGCCTCACCTAAAAAAGGCACTTTGGAGGCAGCAAGAGCCTTGGCCAGTATTTGAAAGCCTAGGGGTGACAGGTGCAAGCCGTCTCTTGCAAAGCAATGCGGCTTGTTGAGCATGTTGTCCCAGGCTGACAGACACTGGATCCCTTTTGAATGACACCAGAAGCTTAGCCAATTGTTGAAATTGATCATTTTTTCTTTATACTGAGGTATCATTCTTGGTGAGAGCAGGATGCTACTCAGGGTCAGGGTCATACCAGCCTAGATTACATGATCAGAGAGCTCTTCCATGTCTCTTTTCACGTAGTCCAGGGAGGTATGTCTCAGGTCATTCACACCACCATGAACAATGACAGAGTCATATTTGTACTTTTTCTGGAGTGATCTGAGTGCTTGTGTTATGTGGTGGATTCTGGCTCCCAACAGGCAACTAACAATAACCTTCTGCTTGTCCAGCCTAGTGAGTGGGATGTCAGTGTGACTGACTATAGACTCACCTATTACTAGTGTGTTAGGTATGTTATTTCGCCTTAAGGACTGTGATTGTGCGAAACACTAATTTTGTGTTTTACAAAAAAATCACTGAGCTCACCACCAAAGGCATTACGCGTGGAAACCAAGTAAATGTAGAAAGCAAACCTGCTGCTGCCACCCAAGCTGAAGTAAAATGATTGAAATTGTTAAAATCAGTTCCTTTATTAACAAAATAAAACGTAATCCTACTGCTGCTGTCTGGATAAGCACTTTCAGTTGTTGAACTTTTATCAAATCCTAAAGAAAAAAACAGCTTCCTTTCATTTAAAAAGAGCTCCCTACAGCTCATTCATTCAATAAACCAATAAAATATTGGTGTATGGACACACCTCTCATTCAGAGTGCATGTTCTATTTACTTAGTTTTAGCTAAAAGCTTGGAGTTTTTAAAGTGAAATAACACAGGGTTAATGTATGTGTGTTATTTCTTTAGAGCCCTTCCTTTCAAGATGGGTTTGAGCCGTACAATTTCATTCAGTCCAGGTTTCTTGTCCGCTCTAAGGTTCATAATCCATTTTGTTTCCTCAGTTTTGGTATAGTTGGCCACATCCCCTCTTTGCATTGTTTCTGCCTATGACCATAAATTTAAGTGTGGTCTCCATTAACTTTAATATGACCATATAGAGCATCCGTATTTACTTGATTTCTAATGTCCTGACAGTGTCTCAGGATACGCTCCTTGAGCATTCTATTTGTTTTCCCCACATAGAAGGCTGGGCAGCGGTGTCACTAAGCAACATAAATCACATTTTTGCTCCTGCAATTCGCAAACCCTTTGAACCTGTATTCCTTCTTAGATGTTGGATGTATAAATAAATTATCCATTTTAATATGGTGACATGCTTTACAAAATCCACATTTATAGGTGCCTACTTTATTCATGAATGAATGTTCTGTGCCCAAGTTTCGACGATTCCCATGGCATAAAAGTCTTTTCAGATTTTTCCTATTCTTAAAAGAAAAACTGGGCGTCTCCCCTACAATGCTCCTAAGGTTCTCATCTGAAGTCAAAACAGACCAGTTCCTTTTTATGGTCTCTAGTATGAATGCGTTGTCACTGCTATATGTAAGACAAAACCTCATCTTGTTTTCCTTCTTATTCTTGTCATCTTCTTCCTTATTCAACCAATGGGAAAAGTATGGTCTTCCTTTGCCAGTTCGTAAGTCTGATGTTCTGTTCATGCTTTTTATGACTTCATCTTTATTATATCCTCTTTCCATAAAGTTATCAATAAGCCTTTCCTTTTCTTTTTCAAAAGCTTCATCTTTATTGCATAGTTTTGATATATGTTTTACTTGATTCTCCAATATATTTTTAAAAAAATATGCTTTGGGTGCATACTGGTCCTATGGAGCATGTGATTACGCCATGTTGTCTTCCGGTGCATAGACGTATCTATCCCATATACATGATCCAATGTCAGTTTGATATCAAGGAAATTGATGGTAGTATCAGAAAAATTCAATTCAAATCTTAAAAAAGATGTGGTGTTACCCAGGAAAGACTCAAAACTTCTGAGAGAGTGTTCATCGCCTTCCCATAAAATAAAGATGTCATCAACAAAACATTTATATACAACTATGATGTTATTCCAGCTATTGAGGGTATCCAAGCACCATGCTTCCTCCCATTGTGCCATCACTATTTTGGCATAACTGTTGGCACATGTGGTTCCCATGGCCACTCCAGATTTCTGCCAATAATATTCATTCCCATACGTGAAGATGCTGTTAGACAATATTTCATCTAGAAGACTACATATCAAGTTTATATTATCATTGGTCTTATATTTAATTCCAAATTGTCTAACTGCTTCTATTCCATATTTGTTTGGTATTGATGTAAACAGGCTATTCACACCCAGAGTTGCCATTATGATACCTTCGTAGGTTTTCCTCATTGCTGTGCTTTCATAAAAACATTTTAAAAAACCTTCAGAATCTTTCACAACTGTTCTTGTATGTGGGAGTAATCTCTTCAATTCTTCTTCCACATATATAGAACTGGGATCAGTCACCCATCCTTCTCCATTGACAATTGGCCTTAAAGGTGGATCCATCAAATTCTTGTGGACCTTGGGTAATCCATTGATGCTGGGTATCTTCGGATGCTGTGTGTAAAAATAATCATACAATTCTTTTGTGATAGTTCTATTCATTAGCTTTTCATAGATGCCATCATTCACATTCACTATTATTTTATTGACATCCTTCTTTGATATTCTTTGATAGATTGCTATATCACATAGCATTTCCTTCATCTTGTTGTCATATTTTACTGAATCCATCACATTTACTGCTCCTTCTTTGTCTGATGCATTCACCACTATGTCCCTCCTTCTTTGAAGTTCATTCAATGCTAGTCTTTCTTGATAACTTCGATTATAGAAATGCTGTCCTTTTTCCTTCAATCTATATTGTTCTACCTCTTTTTCACAAAGCCGCATGAAAACACATATAGTGGGATGGCTTAATGGAATAAAGGTGCTGGGTTTTTTTGAGTATGATGTTATTTTCATGTTCTTGTGTCTCAGTATTGCCAAAAAATATTCCTTAGTGTCAGATTCCTTCCAAAACACCTTATGTCTGTCATGAATTCACTCAAGGGTGATCATAAGGAGGGTATAAAACGTAACCCTCTCCTTAACATGTTCATTTCATTCCTACTCAGTTCATGTCCAGATATATTTAATACCAGCGAATCTACAGTTTCCGTCTTTATACTTTTGTCTTTTTCCTCTCTCTGCTTACTGAGCGTGACTGTTGTGCATACTTCCCTTGTAATAAAAAAGGGAGTGGATGCTGTAAAAGTAAATGCACTGCTCCTTCCTTAGACCTAGTTCCATTACTTTGGTCTGATGGATTAGATAATGTAGACTCAGTAACATTATTAAAAGATGCCTCATCACTTATATGCATGTGTGTTTCAGGATCTGGAGCTTCTGTAATCCCTTCATCTAACTCCTGAACACATTCATTCCTTCTGGCTGTTTCTTATTACTGTTCATGATTCTGTTGTCATACACTTCAGCCTCCACTATTACTCCAGTTGTTTGCCTTATTTCATTAATCAATTCAAAAGATTGTTCCCTTGCTGTAGATGTCTGTTTTCGACTGTTTGTTGCTGAGAATAAGCCTTTCTGTTCCCTTGGCCATTCAAAAAATTGACCCTTCCTGAAGTCATTAAAGTCTCTTGCTAATTTCGCACTTTTGATATTTTTCAATTTGGTATCATAAACCTCTAGCTTGTCTTGTAGCTCTCCCAATCTCACCAAGTCATTGTCTGAGAGTTCCATTAATTCAAGTTCTTTTTATTTGGTATCTAATAGCCGAGTTGTTTCATCCTCTTGAGGCTTAAAGAACTTAATTATCAGTTTCATATAGTTGAAGCTGGTTTCAATATTTATTTTTTGCCATTTGGCTAATAAGTCTGGATAGGTGTTGCCATATGTTGGCATACACCTTACTCCCAAACCCCTCGGTATGACCTGCTGGTGAAGGCAGGCCTCCATGTGAAAACGCTGCCACTGTAGACACTTCAGTGTATATGCAGCATTCTCTTCTTCTTCTTCTTTTGGCTTTTTCCCGGTTAGGGGTCGCCACAGTGGATCACCATCCGCTCATGATTGACAGTGGAGTTTTACAGTGTCGAGTTGCCAGCCCGGCGCCCAACCTTCCACAGAAGGCACACACATGCACGCACTCACACCTAGGGCCAATTTAGTGTGTCCAATCCACCTACAGCATGTCTTTGGGATGTAGGAGGAAACCGGAGCACCCGGAGGAAACCCACGTGACCACAGGGAGGACATGCAGACTCCGCACAGAAGGCACCCCAGCTGAGGATCGAACCAGAGAACATGCAGCATTCTCAACATCTTTAAAAATATTTTCAAACTTCTGTGAGTCAAGCGTATTTTTCAATGTATTAATATTCCAATTCTCTAAATTCAAGTTAAGCAATGGATTGCTTATGTTAGTCAAGCAGTTATTCACAATCCTCTTTGTTGGTATCTCCATGACTCTAGCACTCAGCTTATTTTAAAAAATAAAAACCCAGCTTGTTTCAAAGTGTAAAAGCTAGGTGTGGAGTGCTCAGTGACAAGAAAAACAACAGAAACAAAAAAATGTACTGACCTCACCACCAAAGGCAGTACGAGTGGAAACCAAGCAAATGTAGAAAGCAAACCTGCTGCTACCACCCAAGTTGAAGTAAAATGATTGAAATTGTTAAAATCAGTTCCTTTATTAACAAAATAAAACATAATCCTACTGCTGCTGTCTGGATAAGCACTTTCGGTTGTTGAACCTTTATCAAATCCTAAAGAAAAAAGCAGCTTCTTTTCATTTAAAAAGAGCTTCCTGCAGCTCATTCATTCAATCAACCAATACAATCTTGGTGTATGGACACACCTCTCATTCAGAGTGCATGTTCTATTTACTTAGTGTTAGCTAAAAGCTTGGAGTTTTTAAAGTGAAATAACACAGGATTAATGCATGTGCATTATTTCACACCTATCTTTTACACTTTGAAACAAGCTGAGTTTTGAGTGTCAAGGTGCAGGTTGTTTGGGTGTCTGCTTTGGAGGTCTCTGATGCTTTTGCAGGTTTTTATTTAGAGCCTCCAAGTATGATTTTGTGTATTTATGTGTATTTTTTTGCCAGTGCTGTTTTAGTAGGTCTATGTGTGGCTGGAGGTGTGGTGCATGTGTTAACCTTCTCCTCTTGACTGTCTGTTCCAGTCTTGGGTGCAGACAGCTTAGCCTCCAGTTTGGCTGTATAAGTGCATCTCTCGCATATGTTAGTGTTTTGTGGTAGGAGGAGTGTGTTGTCTGTGTACATGAGGCAGTTGTAACATTGCCTCATGATACCCAGATTCACCAGCTGGACTGGAAAGTACACCTGAAATTGCCCTTTGGTCATGCCTGAATAGTAGGGTTAGCTGCTTAGTCGCTTGGTTGGTGAGGGGTGAATAAAGAGCCTTGCCCTGCGGGGCAATCAAGTGTCAGGGTATATTAGTGCTTGCTATTAGGTCTGAGCAAGTGCTGGGCTGTAGGATGCTTCTGAGTGCTTAGGTTGAGAGTTAGACTAGTTTCAAGGGAAAAACTGAAGAGGCGACTTAGTGGAGCCAGGAATAATTTAACCATAGCTAACCGGTGCTGCCCAGCGTGCAAAACCTTGCAAACGCAGTTTTTATAGTAGGGAAATGAAAGAGATAGAAATTAGCCCAAAATGGCCAATAAACTACTAACTTCTGGGCTGGAACCACTCCTCCAGGTACAGATAGGCTGCTCAAAGCTCCCCTCTCTCACAGGTGAACAGAGAAACGTCTTTCTATCCAAATAAGGTATGGGCAAATCGGAAACTAGTATTACAGCCCTGAATTCAGCACTAGCCTAAAAAGTGGACTATACTAGCTTAGAAAGGCAGGAAACAATGAATTTGTTTTGTTTTTTTGAAAAGGTAAGGCAAAAACAGTAAAAACTACAATTAAAACAGCTTTAAATGAGTACAAACGATCAGAAAAGGCTATTGTACTTTAGTGTGGAGCCTACAATAGTTAAACAAATTATTTAAACAAAAAATGACTTTTTAAAAGTGCAAGCAGTCAAATAAGTACAATATGTGAAAAAAACAAGCTTTTAAATCACAATAAATGCTGGAAAATCTGTGTTAAGGTGGAAAACAGTTAAATACAGCAAGAAAGTACAGAAAACTGATACTTAATCACTCCAAAGTCTCTCTTCTAAGCTAGAAGGCTTGTATCAGTTTAAGGCTTTCTAGTGCTACCCAGTAGGTTAGTCACAGGAAAGATGGGAAACAAGCACAGATGTGGTCTTTTAAACCAGAAAGTTGAAAGAGATGGACAAACTGTCCAAATGGTCAATAAACTACAATTTCTGAGCCAAGAAACACTCCTCTCATCGTAGACAGGCTACGTAGTGCTTACCACTCCCACTGATAAGCGAGAAGGCTTTCCTCCAACACAGAAATTCGTGCGCAGCTCAGAAGCTTACCAACAGTCCTGGATACAGCAACTCTGTATCTGGACTAGTCTAGTTACAGGAAAGATGGGAAACAAGCACAAGTGCAGCTTTTAAACCAGAAAGTTGAAAGAGATGGAAAAAAAACTGCCCAAACAGCCAAGAACTACAATTTCTGGGCCAGGAACCACTCCTCTTGTGGTAGATAGGCTACCTAATGCTTACCACTCCCACTGATAAGCTAGAAGGCTTCCCTCCAACACAGAAAGGCTTGGGGGGCTCAGAAGCTTACAAAGAGTCCTGGATACAGCAAATCTGAAATTGGACTAGACTAGTTACAGGAAAGGTGAGGAACAAGTGCAAACACAGGCTTTTAAGCCAGCAAGTTGACAGAGATGGAAAACTGCCCAAACGGCCAAGTAAACTACAATTTCTTGGCCAAAACTCACTCTTCCCATGGAGGATAGGCTACCTAGTGCTTACCACTCCCACTGATAAGCTAGAAGGCTTCCCTCCAACACAGAAAGGCTTGGGGGGCACAGAAGCTTACTAATAATCCTGGATACAGCAACTCTGTATCTGGACTAGTCTAGTTACAGGAAAGGTGGGAAACAAGCACAAGTGCAGCTTTTAAACCAGAAAGTTGAAAGAGATGGAAAAAAAACTGCCAAAACAGCCAATAGCTACAATTTCTGAGCCAGGGACCACTCCTCTTGTGGTAGATAGGTTACCTAGTGCTTACCACTCCCACTGATAATCTAGAAGGCTTCTCTCCAACACAGAAGGGCTTGGGGGGCTCAGAAGCTTACCAGCCATCTTGGATACAGCAAATCTGTACCTGGACTACACTAGTTACAGGAAAGGCAGGGATCAAATGCAAAACGGGCTTTTAAAGCAGAAACTAGAAAGAGATGGAAAAACTGCCCAAACGGCCAATGAACTACAATTTCTGGGCCAAACCCACTCTTCCCGTGGTAGATAGGCTACCTAGTGCTCACCACTCTGGTCACCAAAAACCAGCTATCTGCAAGAAATATACTGCAGAGCCTAGGGTTCATGGCCTCATGTATACTGCTAATTCCATATGCAAGACTGAATATGAGGAAACTTCAATGGTACTTAAAAAGACTTTGGTGCCAACATTCTCAGGACCTGGAAGCAGTCATTCCTATCATACCCTGTCTAAGGACAGAGCTCTTTTGGTGGGGAGAAGCATGGTACCACAACAAGGGACTGCCCTTTTGTCAACCCCGCACCACCCAGACCCTAACCACAGATGTATCAGACTATGCCTGGGGAGCACACATGGACAGCAAATGCATTCAGGGCCACTGGAGCCCAAGTCAAATTCATCTGCACATCAACCAAAAAGAGATGCTAGCTGTGCAGAATGCTTTGACAACTTTCTGATCCCTACTCTTTCCTGGACAACTGCTAATAAAAACAGACAACACCACAGTTATGTGGTACATCAACAAGCAGGGGGAATCCACTCCTACCCACTCTGCAGGTTAGCCATGGCCCTGTGGCACATGGCCTTGGACATGCAAGTCTATCTGCAAGCTCAATTCCTGCCAGGCAAAAAAAAACTCACTGGCAGATGACTTAAGCAGTAATCTCCTAGACCCACACAAGTAGCAATTGGAGCCCAATACTTTCAACCTTCTGATTCAGAAATGGAGAACCACAGAGGTGGATCTCTTTGCCACCACCTGCAACCACCAGCTCAGCAAATTCTGCACAAGGAGTCCTCACAGCAGGGCCTGGAAAGTGGATGCCCTATCCTTTCAGTGGGTAAATCTCTCAATCTATGCCTTTTCCCCTCTGCCCTTCTCTCAAGAGTATTACTCAAGATAAGACTGGACAGACCAAGGACAGTTTTGACTGCCCCAGACTGGCCGTGCCAGCACTGGTACCTGCTCCTGCGCAGCCTATCACCGGTACCTCCCTGGCACCTACACAAGAACCCAACTCTGCTCTCTCAGCAGGAGGGGCAGATTTTGCATCCACAACTGCATACCCTAAATCTTGCAGCCTGGCTTATTCCTTGAATTCTCCCCCAGCAACCCTAAGCAAGCAGATGCTGGACATCATTCTTGAAGCCAGAAGACCCAGTACAAAAAAATCCTATGCTGATAAGTGGAAAATATTCTGCTCCTGGATTCTATCTAAAGGAGAGGACACAACTCTGCCATCCCTGCCTCTAATCCTGGATTACTTAGCAGATCTACTCGACAAAGGCCTGTCCTTCTCCTCCATTAAGATACATGCCTCAGCCATTTCGGCTCATTAAAACACTGAGCCACCTCTCTTCTTGCACCCTCTTATCACACAGTTCCTGAGAAGGGCAAACACCTTAAGGCCACCAAGGAGAACACCCACCCCTGCTTGGGATCCTAACTTTGTACTGCAAAAGCTCACGCATCCCCCCTTTGAACCTGCTGCGTCAGCAGACTTAAACTTCCTCTCTTGGAAAACAGCCTTGCTTCTGGCCATCACTTCAGCTAGAAGAGTGTCTCAGCTACAAGCACTTATGGCTGTAGAACCCTTCATTATTTTCCATGCTGACAGGGTTTCCCTCAGGACTAACCCTTCCTTCATGCCTAAAGTAGTGTCCAGTGTGGCTCTCAACCAATCCATCCATTTGCCAACTTTCTTCCCTAATCCTCAAAATAAAGGGGAAAGGATCCTGGACTCCTTGGATGTGGACAGACAGCTCAGATTCTACCTTGATAGGCCTAAGCCCTTCAGAAAATCTGACCAGTTACTAGTCAACTTTGCAACAGGGGCAGAGGGCAAGGCCATTTCAAAACAAACAATTTCCAAATGGATAGCACACTGCTTCTATTTCTGCTACAAACACCATGGGAAATCAACCCCTCAGGGGGTCAGAACACATTCCACTAGGGCAACATCTACCTCTACAGCATTTCTCAGGGGAGTCCCTACCAGGGACATCTTGGAAGCTGCTACCTGGAGTTCAGTACACACCTTCACCAAGCATTACCACCTGCCTATCTTCCAGGCCAGGTTTTGCAACAGCAGTCCTACAAGGCATACTAACTCTTTTTGGCCGACTTTTATTGTGTTCCGTTCCAGTTTAACAGTTCGCTGCAAGGCATACTAGCCAGCCCTAACTCTTCTTGACTGCCTCTACCCTTCTTCAGCTTTGTGAGTCCACCCAAGTGTGATGACTGCAACAGTGAAACATGAAAAACATAGTACAGTTGTGTACACATACCATAAATATAGATGTTCTAGTGTATTCACTGTTGCAGTCCTCGTTTCCCTCCCTCCAGCCCCCTGTTTTATCTCTGTCTCTCTCTCTCTTTCTCTCTCTCTCTCTCTCTCTCTCTCCTCTCTATTGCTATTATTCACCTCTTTCAGGGGTATTGGTATTTACTTTTTACTGGTGGCGTTTCTCCCACCATAATTTAGATCCCTATTTGGGGGGGGGTCCTGACATTTGAGGCATGAAAAACTGATGTAATGGCATTGTCTGCCTGTTTTTATACCCCTGATGACCTGACGTCACTTGTGGAGTGACAGTATCTGACACAGAAATACTAAGTCTCTGGTATTCGGGCCGACTGAGGGCTACATGCAGGCAGATAACCCAAGTGTGATGACTGCAATAGTGACTACACTCGAACATCTACATTTACGGTAAGTGTACACAACTGTCCTTTCTTTCTACAGGTGATTTTTACCTCAAACACAAATATCAGTCTGGGACTTGTGTCCCTACCCCACTATATTACTTTTCTACAGGACACGTAACAGATATTGTCAGTATATAGGGTAAGATTTGCTTAGGCAGCTGCATTTACCACATTTTATTTATTTATTTTTTTACATTTGTTAACTGGGTTAGTCCAACTGGGTTAGCAACCCATTTTCACTGGAGACCCGAGGAGAAAAGCTCCTACACAGACAAATTGTCCCGGTCCCCTTCAGTAAACACATCACACAAATGACATTTGATTCCCTTTATTAAACTTCCAAAAAAACATACCCCGGGATTCATGAAGCTTGCGCCAGGCGCACGCATAGCATAGGCGTTATAACGCCAAATATGGCCGCCGAGCAATTCAGGTACGATCCAATTCCACGTGCACTACCGGCGTACGCCAGATCTGCGCAGCCCCCGGCGTAGGTATGCAAATCACCCCATGTGCAGTGTTGCACCATGCAAATGAAGGCATATAGCGATTTATGAAGTGGTGCAGGCGTAGCGTAAGCCCATGGAAATGTAAACCAAAAAACATGGTTTACATTTTCTCAAACAGAACATCGGAGCTATGGAAGAGGGCCAGACCCAGGTATCACAATGTTAACATATGCCAATGGCGAAATACACAGCCAATGGCATAAGAAAAGATGCACAACACGTAAATAACAACATTTAATGTCATGTCCACAGTAACGCACAGCAGAACCGCAGGGCATGTGTGCGGAAGCTGTAACATAAAGAAATAATATAAAAATGTCATAAAATCACAACGTAATAGAAATCAGGTTTACAGCATAACACACAATGGTAGGCATGGAACACCACAACCAAGGTGCAAGGGTTGCTAAGGGCTTGCGATAGTGTTCGGCGCGGTAACTATGAATTAGTAGTCAATGCCATACAAATGAGGCAGATAATACTGAATCGCAAATGTCCCGCCGGAGGAAGGTTGTACCATACCGCGCAGCGGTATAACACCGAGGAGTGGCTCAGAGGAGATACATGACATCAGCAGAGGGGTGTGCCACTGTAGCACTAAGCACATTGGAGCATTGCAAATCTGGCCTGTCCGTTGCTAAGCAAAGCTGCAGGATAGGGGTGGGTAGGAATCGTTTTGCTGAGAGCACACATGGTGGCCAAAAGCGCATGTGTACGAGGATGAAAACGTGCCCGAAACCCAGTAATCGGATGCACGTGCCGCAAACAATAGCAGAAACAGGAAGGTCAGGGGAAGAAAAGAAGGAAATGCGGAAGTAGGTTAATTGGAGTACTAATGAGCAATCAACACCAATCAACCCACGAAGGCCAATTGATGGCAGCTGACAAGTCCGCTTGCAGAAACTGCATATAAATTAATTAAGGATTTGAAATTTCAGGACAAAATTTTGCTTTCAGAGTATTGGGTAAAAAAAGTAACAGTAACAGACAATCAGATATTAAAAGCAATTGATATAACTAGGAAATCAGTTTCTTTTCAAAAACTGATGTACACGCAATTGATGATTTGGAACAATGCATATTACACACATCTTAGATTACATAAATTTAACCCTAGGAATTCTCCAATTTGTCCATACTGTGCAGATCAAACAGCGGATCTTCTTCATATGTTCTGGAGTTGTAAATGCGTATATAAACTTTGGAACTCTCTTAAAGTACAACTGCAAAAGATGGGTTATCAAAGTTCTACACTGTCATGGGAATTTATGATCCTACACATTCCTCCAAGAGAGCTTTCCAGATCGCAAACTATTATTTGTATGAATATTTTTTGCTGATGAAACTCTATATAGCCACAAATTGGCTAGAACCACATAAGACATCATGGAATAATTTTAAGCTTGTGGCTATAAAGCATATACTAGCACATAAATTACTTCTGAAACAAACTAACAAAAATATTAATAACCCGAAAATATGGGAAAAGGTCTTCAATATTATATTAGCATGATACTGATTTTAGGAATATATTAAATATAGGAAGCATTTCATGTAGATATTGTATAAATGGTTTGTAGTAGTTATAGTGTATTATGTGTGTGATGTTTATTGTATTTTTGTAATGTTTTTGGAAAATATATTTCAATAAAAATTTATTATGGAAAAAAAAAAAAGAAACCTGCAAAACACGATAGGGGAGGCATGTGAATGCAAAGAAAGGAGGGGAGGTATTGGATTGCAAAGATAGGAGACCTGACACAGCAGAGCAAAGCAAACCGACAGCAGACTGGCAGTAGCACACATAACGCAAGATACGCCAGGTCCAGGAAAGTACAAATGAAAGTAGGCTGCAGGATGCACGCCAGTAAATGGTATGTGCAACGCGCAGAAATGTAAAGGGAAGGTCAAGAGATAATCCACGGCAGGCAAATGTAATTCAATACCAAAGGCACCACAATAGTAGTTCCGGCAGTAAAACACATAACATAACCTGTAGCTACGAACGTACATACACACCCTATGATATCATTGGTGTTCACAGCACAATAGTATGAAGTGTGAAAGCACCCAACACACACCTGTGTATTCCCAAACACCGCACCATAGGTGTAAACACACGGGGAACTTTTAAAATGTACATGTTGGGAGCTGCCATAGCTGTGATTCATCAGCATGTGTTAGAGACTGACGGTGTTGTGGAGGATGATGCCGACAACCACCGCAGGCCTCGGAGGAGAAGGAGAGTGTTCAGACCAAGGGTAACCTACCAGGGGCTACATGACCTGGAGATAGTAGAGTGTTACAGGGTGGACAGGGACATCTTACAGCAAATAGTGTAGCTGTGCCGGCCACGCCTGACAACCAGAAACAACAGAGGGGAACACATACCAGTGGACATACTGGCCACAGGTACCTTTCAAAGGCCAACTGGAGATATAATGGGTATCTCACAGGCATCAGCATCCAGGGTACTACACCAGTTCCTGGATGCCATGTTACCACATGCCAATGAGCAGATATACTTCCTCAGAACTCAGGAGGAGTTGGCCAGCAATATGCGCCACTTCCACCATGTGGCACAATACCCGGAGGTACTGGGTGCGATAGACTGCATGCACATACAAATCAAGTCACCACCCGGTGAGCAGTGTAGGCGCTACATAAACCGCAAGGGATTCCACTCCATCAACTGCCAGGTCGTGTGCAATGCCCAGGGCATTATCATGGATGTGTGTGCTGGCAGCCCTGGAAGCTACCATGACTCCCATATCTGGCATGCCTCACAGCTGTATCAGGTATTTGTCAGGGGGGACATCCCACATGGCCATCTCGTGGGGGATGCTGGCTATGCACTGGAGCCATGGATGATGACTCCCATCAGAAATGCACACACACCCATACAAGAACGCCATAATGAGGCACACGCACAAACCAGAATCATCATAGAGCATATGTTCGGGATGCTGACATCACAGTTCCGGTGCTTGGATACATCTGGTGGAGCCTTGCAGTACTCTCCAGGCACGTGTGCCCACATCGTCATAGTATGTGCCATGCTACATAATATGATCCTGCGGAAGCAGCTGCAGCAGGGACAAAATAGTGAAGGCCCTCATATCCCACCTCAATTGCCAAGGCCAGTACAGGCACAGAGGGATTCAGACCATGAACACACTGTGCCATCCCCAATAGGCAGACGGAGGCGTGCCCAATATGCCTACTCCTTGGCAAAGAGGGAACGTATAGCACATACTTTGACCATGTAGGCCCCTATGGACTGACACCTCTCCACCTGCACACACAGTAAAATGGATGGCACACAAACATGACCACCTGTAAATTGTAATGTATAGGTGGCCCAATGTGTGACTCCTACATAGGCAGCCCTCAAACATTGTAAACACAACAGCCAGTGGAACACGGAATGCCAACACCTGAACAGTACATGAGTCTTACAGCATATGGTGGTGCTGTGTGCCTGTCATGTTCCCCGCCAGATATATATATATATATATATATATATATATATATATATATATATATATATATATATGTACACATATGCATATATATAATACAGATAGAAAGGGCAATAGAGGGATATATGGTGATATAGATGGATTCAGCGATATCTGCAAATATAATAGATAGTTTAACGACATTCATAACATCTTGGAGGTACAAATAAATAGGATACCGCCAACCATGGAATGTGTAACCTACCGACATGCGGAACCACGAGGCTGAAAGACCAATAGAACACAGTACCGAACAGTACATCCACGAGTAATAGTATGATGATATGAAGGGACAGTTAGTCACCGCTGCCAGTGTCATGGCCCACGTAGGTACTGTGTTCAACTGTGTCTGTGAGTGCCGTAGTTTGTGTAAGTGTGCGTTGAGGGTGCCGTGTGCATTTCTGTGTGACTGTAATGTGTGTGTGTGTGTGTCCACAACATGTGTATGTTGGTGCCAAGTCAGAGGCAGATCAGTATGGTAGGTGTGGGTATAGCTAGCCGTAGGCATACGGTTACTACCTGTACCACAGTAGGAGGGACAGCCCCACCCTGGGCAGGTGTGTCCTGACATAAAACAGTACAAAGGGCAAATGTCCGAGATGGTAGGACATAAATATGTCTCATATATAATGTACAGTCATATTTAATAGTTATGCCTGTATGTAAGAAACTTAAATGTTACATGCAATATGATAAGTAGCCAAAGTCACACAACAATAAGTATGTTGTGAGGATAAAAGTATGTGCTACCTGTGTACTGACCGTGGCTATGTGTTGGCCTGTAAACACCGCTTTGTGTCCCGCAAGTGTCCAACAATGACCATATGAAAAGGTGGCAACCCATGGCAAACAGGCTCTTTTAACACAACCACAATGACTGCAAATATCTGGGACAGGAATACAAGGGATAGCTGTCACTTACACATATCCCCTGATATATCGCTGCAATTACGGAGGTATACAAGTAGCAAGCCCACCTGCAGACGATATAGAAACCAATTAACAATGGGCCAACGTACAATCCCGTAACATAAGTCTACTAACTGTTAGCTCTCTAATTAGAGACGGAGCCCACACACATATAGATGGATTAAGTAGAAATGCAAGGCCCACAAACCGTATATGTTACGTACAACCACTGACATCCCCCACACTAGAAACTAAAGCAATACAAACTGTAATAGCAGCACAAACATCCAGTCAGTCAATTACATCTGTAGAACCCTCAACATACCGTGTGAGAGACACAATTAAAGGCGACATGCAAAATTGCAGGCGTTGTATAATGGAACAAACAGCCATGTTACAGGTTTTGATTGCAATACTCTGTTATCAGACGTCGGGATGACAGGTACACCCACATGTTGAACCAAATACTCTACCTGTCACACACAATCCACGGGGAACATGAATCCAAACTATACTCGTCTCCATGCATAGCAGTTGCAGTTACACATAACAAAACACAATACAGACCGTCTCCCCGAAGGTAGGGCAAATAGGCAATGCCCAAGTGGAGAATCCAATAATAACCCACTGTCGCCGCATAATTGGCGAATGGAGTAGCTGCACAGCTGATATGCAAGTAATTAGTCACTCAGGAACACCAATTGGTGGGAAGAATCCACATGTTGCAGGTATCGACGTATATAAGGATGACTTGCCAGACATTCAAACCGTATGCTCATACCGAATAACAGTTGAAACACTGTGAGAGAGATAGAAACGAAACGCCGTAATGACAACAAGGTATGTAGAACACCCGATATGTAAGGTTATGTATAGCATGATCTGTATTAATTATTTTTACTGTATGTATAGCCTGTTTTGCATTAAGTAAACGTGTCTGCAATGCATAAAGTGGGGAAAGGTATTTATGTAGTGATGTCTTGCTGAGCATACTAACGCTTGTAGAATCTGTGCGTCCAGCAGTGGGACACAAGGTACACAGCACAGACACCACAAGGGATGCTACATGAGGCCATTAAACAGAACAATGCCATACAACCCGCCGTCAGTGGTAGGGTATGTCCAACAAGGACGTGCCATAGCAGGGGATAGTATATGTTGATATACTGTCACAGCACGCATGTGTATGGGCATATAACGTTAATGACATATGTAAGGTGGTCCCGCTGAGCAAGTATGCTTTGCATTATGGGATACTATGTGAAATATGTGTAATGTATAGTATTATAGGTAGATATGACAGATATTCTACACAGCATAACAGGCATATCATGCATACCACAGGTATCGTCTATTGGTATGTACAATAACAGGATACATATGGCCTATAGGTATGGGACATAGTAATAGCATGATAGCTAATCTAAATGGAAGGGCTACTAAGTAACCATGCACAAAGGACATGTAATAGCTGCACAGGTGCATAGTGGGGTACTATGCAGTCTGGCAAGTCCATGTGTAAGCACAACTACAGTGTTCACACTAGTGACACCTCTCCAGGGTAGTGTCCTGTGAAGAGCAGAGCCAGGTGTGACCTGCACCACTGCACAGTACAGCCACTGCAGTGATCCCAGGCCTACATGTGTCTCCCAACCACCAAGGAAGGTATCACATGAGCAGTGCTACTGAGTGTCCCTGCGTGATGTACATAGGACTTATGTTCCACAGCATGGTGAGTGTCCGGTTTGGGAATGTAACCCAGAAGCACATCCCACTCATTGTGGCGTGTGTGCACATATCCATGAGCATGTTGCTCACAGTGGACTCTGCTTATGTTGGGTATGAGGAGTATATCCATCAATAATGTTGTGGACATGGGCCCTGTCTGATCAGCAGAGGTCACCCCCTGAGTATGTAGTATGCAATTGTGTACAGATGTGGTGTCCGTAGTGCAGCCACATATTTAAACCGTCGGAGCTCAGTAAACATCATGGCGTGTTAATGTTGTGGCATGTAAAGCTGTAGCTGTTGTGTAAGGTACACCCTAAATGGGGTGGTGTACCCATGAATGTGTGTAGATGTCCTCAGTTCAGAGGTACAATGGGTGCCTATGTACCAGTTACACACCCAGTACAGATAGGTGTGGCCACATAGAAGGATATCCACGCCACAGTGGCAATACGGTAACCACAGGAGTGAGTGCGACATATGTGTGTACTGCAAACATGTACAATGTGATATGTATGTAGGGGACTACCATCCATGTGATAGTCAGTGGGTGAATGGTGTAATGCAAAGGTGATGTGCATGCACCTTGTGTCATGCAGCTTGATGCCATGATAGTCAGATTATGTATCTGTCACAGCGACACCCATATGGTTGGAGTCAGTATCAGCTGGTGGAGCAATCATGGTGCTTGGTATGTAGGGATTTGAAAGCTAGGCAGGGAAAGTCCCCTGTGCCAGCCTGTTCTGCAGGGAAGCATATACTGAACATGAGGGGCCCTATGACTGAGGACCATGGTATGCCAAATGTACCTGACATGTAGTAGTTACTATGGTATGCTGGCCTCACTGTGTGTCCTGTCCATGAGCCACATAGCATAACATCCTGAGACACAGGGTACGATGTGCAGGTGGATGTGTATGTTGTCAATACCAGAATGGGGAATGGTGCTGAAAGGCAATGAGAGGACAATGTAGGATGTGTGGACTCCCGTACCATCAGCAACTGCCCTGGTAACTGTATGAAAGGAGTCCACCATGTGTAGGGGCCATGCGCTGGCCTTAACAAGCCCAACCCGGGTGGCAGCAAAGGACGGGAGCCCAACAATGTCTCTGAGAATGACGTCCTTGATGATGTTCCCCATAGCCATGCAGAACAGTCCAGTCAGGTGTGTAGGACTATAGTCCCACTCATACAATGCGGTGCCACCTGTGTGTAGTGTGATAAATGCTGCTGTGTGCCATTCAGGGGCTACAATGTCTGAAACAAGGCTATCACTGAATATGGTGGCCTAGTGGGGAGACATGTAATTCAGAGGTTGGTGGACATCACAGCCTGGGACGTTGGAAGGTGACATGGGGCCAGTGTCCCAGGACATATAGAGTGTAGGTCAGTACTGTGTAGGTGTGACCACAGGGACACCACAATGTTCATGTATGGATTGCGGCCCTGTAGTGAGTGAGAGGGTGTACTGTCAGCATTGAATCCATCCTCGAGCATGTTGCCAACAATACCTGGGTCTGCAATGTTCCTGAGTGACTGTTGTATGTGACAGCAGATGTGGGTGTTGCCATCGAATACTGACATACCACCATAATGCCTGGTAGTACACCCCAGAATGTATGGCAGTCATGTTTACGTAGCTAGTCTTGGAGTATGTGATGAGGGACCCTGTGGCCCCACCACGGCTGACCAGTGAGCCACCCCACACATGGGAATGTACACCACTGTGCAACAGTCTACACCTGTTGTTGTACATCATATGTTCATGGAACATGACCACCAGAGTGGCGTCTGTTATCTGGTGTGTACCATCATGGCTCTGTGTGGAATAGCATGATCCATGCAGTTGTGTACATGCTATTTAAGTGCACTGGGGTATGTGTCAGCATTTATATGTGCATTGTCCATCTGCACGGGTGTCATGATGTTAACAACCGCTGTCAGCAGACGTCTGTAGTAGGTGTTGTAGTACACATGTACTGTGTATGCTGTGATCGGTGTGTTTCCGGGATGTGGCTAACAAGGTCGATTAGCATATGTTCAGAATCCACCAATGAGGGGATAACCCCAGGTGTGTAACACCAGGCACATGGTGGCAGTGTTCATGCCAAGGGTAATGTAGGTCTTGGAGGTGGTGTGTATGGGTTGATCCAGCAGAGCGGAGGGTATGACTCATGGATGTGTCGGTACATGAGTGACTATCCCAGTGAAGTGTGGGGTAGTGTCAGTCACACATCAGTAGTAGCTGAGGCCCACTGTCCACTATACCAACATAGAAGGTATGTTACCCGTGGGGTATGATGTTGACCCTGTTGCTTGTTACAATGTGTATAGCGGTCCCGGACACAGTTAGTTGCACGTGGAGCACCTCTGATGCATTGTGCTAAGCAACCTGCCAGGATGTGTGCAAAACATAGTGGGATATGGGAACCCCTCAGCTGTGGGTGTGCCGGTCCAGGTATATGCCTGAAAGGTATGGTCTGTTTATAACCTGTCATTGCAGGTGTGCTCTGCAGAGCTTAGAGGCAGGTCACAGTCACTGCAGAGATGTTTGAGTGGTGCATTATAAGGTGTGCCTTGCCTGCGTGCATCACAGAGGAAGATGCAAGCAATGTGTCACATGACCCCATGTCGCGCCTGCCAGTTACCGCCCTGCCGGTGACAATTATTGGAAACTGTGCAAGACAGGCAGTATAGAAGCAGCAAGAGCCTTACATGTGGGCTGTACTCCCAGGGCTGACAGGTGCAAGTCATCTGTGCCACAGCATTGAGTTTGACCAGGACAGTCATAGCGGACAGATACCACATGCCTGTGGAATGACAATAGGAGCATAGGCAACTGTTGAAGTGACACAGTCGGTCATTGTACAGTGGTATCGTGTCCGGACGAATGCAAAATGCTCCCCAGGGCTAGGCCCACACCCTCAGGGCTATAAGACTGTTGAGCTATTGCATGTCCCTGCACATGTAGTCTGTGAAGTGGCATCACAGGGCCGCCACACTAACATGGCTAATAACAGACATATCATACCTGGTGAGGTGTGGCATGGGTGCATAGGTTATGTTGCAGAAGCAGTTACCCGACAGCAAGATGTAAGCGACTAATGCCTTGTGTAGCCTGCTGTGTGGAACTGCAGTGTGACACCCTACACAGTCAGCTATGACTGGTGTGTTGTGAATGTTATAACTCACTATTGGCTGTATGTGGTGGGCACACATGAGTCTGTGGGCTATAAGCTGGTGATGTTGTCTGCCATGATGGGGGCTACCTCTGGTGCCTACAGTGAGTATGGAGACGTACTGCACAGGTTGTCCTTGTAGGTGTGTCCAGTGGTGTAGATCATGTGAGACTATGTGATGGGTGGGGTGTGTTGCGAATGTACACATCCCCAAATGACTGTCAGGTGCAGTCAGGGTTGGCGACAGCATTACCCCCAGCCATAGCTGTCAGCCCCCTGTCCCCAAACAGAGGAACATTAGCCCTCATACCATGTGACAAATGGGCGAAATGTGGAACACTTACAACTGGCTTACTAACAGTGTCAACTAGGAAGGGCATATGATGGCTAAAATAGGCTGGTCCTACATATAAAACAGATATTCCAATGAATTAATGTGATTCCCATCTATATAGCCATGGCTAGCAGGTAAACTATGTACAACAATGAATGTGTGACAGACCCTTCCAATGTGGAACCATGAGGAACATGCACCTTTTAGAACCCCAAATGAGGTACGTTCCCCGTAATGAGGTACACCCAAGAGCTATGGGCCCAGCACGGCTGCAGACGTGCATCCCCCACAGGCTGTAGTGCCGTATGTTGGGAGGTGAGCATTGAATGTGTACATGAGACAATTGCTCTATTGCCACATGTATGACATATCCGTCATATAGACAGGCAGTAGCACTGGTACATGACAGTTGGACATGCCTGTATATACATCCATGTCCCACAGGATATGTGCGTTACGTGTGTACAACAGCTGTCGTACCTTAAGCAAGCTGGGAAGTGTAGGACAGCCAGTGTACCTGTGGGACATGGTGTGGAATGGGAGCTATAGTAATCAGTAGCTCATGACATGCTCACATGTTCTGGACAAGTGCCTAGCATGACCATACAAAACAGATAGGGTGTTGGATAATATCAACACACAAGTGGTGATGACAGTCATTTAGGGTGGCACCGCACAATAACCCTGCTGAGTATGGTGTGCATGTCCATGAAAGCACTGTAGATGTTAGCAGTACAGATGTACAA
Organism: Protopterus annectens; assembly: GCF_019279795.1. Taxonomy (NCBI): domain Eukaryota; kingdom Metazoa; phylum Chordata; order Ceratodontiformes; family Protopteridae; genus Protopterus; species Protopterus annectens. The sequence goes on along the minus strand of NC_056728.1, from coordinate 108,736,127 downwards.
GACAGCATGGATATTTGATTACAAATACCTTTGCATGTCACAGGAGTGTTCCACCAGTGGCCTGTTGACAGACTCACAACAACAAAAGGTGCAAGAGTGACATGTGCACAGCACATCAGTGCCAGATACCATAGAACAGGGTTAATGTGTTGTACCCCACCGTCATTGTAGCCCATACCACACAGACAAATGTTAGGCATCTGTGTATGTAAGGCTGTGAATGGCCATGACCTATTAGTATAGCTGTGTCAGTGTTGTGAACAACATACAGAATGGGCTGTGTGGGTGAGGTGTGTGACATATGTGCACAGTCTGATGGATGATACCAGCAGTGTCACCGCTAGGTGAACAACCCTGTACCCATAAACTACTACCTAGGCTGTGGCAACATTATGGACCCTGTGTAAGGGATGGTGCTGTGCAATGCACCCCCCGACATGGTGACGTCTCCAGGCCCCTTAGGTAGTCATATGAGGTACCCATGTCATGTCAGGGTGCCATCCATGAGCACGGAGATCACTGGACAGGCATATACAGCACTGTGGGGACCAATATTGGGTCACATACCACCTGTAAGGGGTAATGGCTATGCATGGATGTGCGATACCAGCCTTCACAATCCACACCTCCACTATGCAGCATGCTGTCTACCTTGCAGAAGGACATTTGCTACACCATGAGGATGGACATGCTACATGTCCATATCCTGATCTATATGACATATGTCATGGACAGCCACCATCCTAATACTAGGATCACCACAGGCTGGACAGATCCCTGTGCCATATATGTGACATACTCCCGCCATACCATGCAACCCTGTCCATCAAAGCTGCACATGTCATCCCAGTCATACATGGTGTGATGGCCGCATGGTAGATGTACTATCAACTGACTGGATCAGTAATGTGGCACCGATGCACCTTGTGGTGGCACAATGGCTGTCTGTTACAGCGTGGTAACCGTGCCCACACATGCTATGGTTGATGACCATCCCTGCGAATGTCGTCTGACTATCCATTGTCCCATGTCTATCACATGTGTAATACAGGCGATTCGTGACAGGATGTTGAACAGTTGTACTGTGCTGTGTAGATGTATATGGCAAAACACATGCTTGTGCAGGTGTCCATGCGTATGTGTGCATTGTCACTGCTCAAGTCCATTACGGCTGTGTCTGTTGACATGTGATATATACACAGCATCCAGGTCAACAGTAGTACCGTGGACACATCGAGGCATGTGCAGATAGGTAAGAACACAAGGGCAGGCAAATAGACATGCCCACAGCAAGACAGCATTTACATGGAGTATGAACACTGTAATGAGGTAACACACATATATGGTGATGATATCCAATGCATAATGGGTGTGACATGTGTGACACAACCATGTCAGTCGTGTCAGTGTCATGATGCTTTGCAAAGATAACTGTGCAGATGCAGTAGATGTCATAGAAATGTATGTGCAGCAGTATCTCTGTACATCTCTGGAACTGTGACCTGTCACCATCATTATGTTTTACAGATAATGCCCCGTCTACGCCTCCCAGCATACACCCACCAGGAGGATGATGTCCTCATCCCACAGCTCCATGACAACTATGACTTGTTGTTCAGCCATGTGCCACAGCATGCCCAGCAGCGGGATGACCTGTGGCAGGATCTACGCAGGAGGGTGAACGATGTGGGTGGCCATAACCGCACCTACCAGCAGGTGCGCAGACACTGCACGGACCTGATACGACATGCAAAACAGCGTGCCACTGCAATCGCCAGGGAACAAGGTGGAACAGGTGGTGGGCCACCAACCCAGCCCCCACTCACACACACCGAGGAGCTACTGGCCAGTATGGGGACACCCAGGGAACAGCATCCAGAAACACTAGCTGCCATCGTGGAGGTGGGTGTCTCCCAACCAATGAGCCTGGAGTTGCCTGGTAAGTCAGTACTGCACATATGGCTATTATATCCCATGTAGTTGCATGTGTCACTGTACATTATGTAAAGTAACAACATATGCCAGGTATGTGGACACACATGCTGCATACTACAGTATGCTACGTTGTGTATGCACACATGTGCATACTATATGCTATTACATGTGCATACTATATGCTATTACACAGGTGAATGTGTTCACATGCACAGTGCAACCTGTGGCTGTCATACATTCATGGATAATGGTCATACTGGTGTGTCACCCCTATATAGGTACCTCTGGCGTGCCGCACAGATATGGGTCCGTTGCAGGTGAGACTGTCATCAGTATCAGGCATGTTACAGTGTAGATCTATTTGCCATGTGGCCAGTTAACACATGCACACCTGATGTTTGTTCTAGTCACGATATGCAGGTCGCACCACCATGCATTCACACATGCCACCCATGTGCAATATATACAAACGTAATGATACACAGACTTGAAACCACAGTACTTGTCATTGTGACATGTGTGGTCAGCTGTGCATACAACGGTGGAGGTGTTCTTCAATGGAGGCATATGTAGTATGCATTGGAACAACGTGTGTGGTACGCACACAGTACCACACAGTGAGCTGTGATATGGGCAGCCCACAAGTGTCACCATTGTGTCATATGCCCCTGCATTGGGTGCACACATTGTGATGTGCCACCTGACATGTCCCAGACATGTAGTGTTCTGTCTGCAATATTGTCACACTATCGCATGACCTATAACCCACATACCAAACATACAACCAGTTGTCTGCATAGCCCTGTGGATTGTGACATATCTGACATGTATGGGTGTATGTCATATGGGACCATACAGACATGTGGAGAAGATGCCCATCACACACAATTGGCCAACACATGTGCACACATGGCCATGGAGGATGGCCAGAGACATGTAGCCACACAGTACTTGGGATATGTATACACCCTGTTGCACATTGTCCACACATGGTCCAATTATAGCCTTAGTTGACCGATTATACAGTTGATGTGGTACACTGGACAACCTAAAAGCCTGTGCACAGCTACTGGAGGTGTCACTGAAGTCTACCATATACGATCTGTCGAACATCACGACTGTGTTGCAGTTATGGCTATGCAATGTGTACATATTATGCATTCTACAGCAACATACATGCCTCATGTTGCAATGCAATGGCACAGTGTCTGTACTTCACACTGTATAGCAATGTAGACAGCTCACACTACCCTCCCATGCTCATGCACATTTGCTAAACATGCATTCTATCTGTAGGGCATGCACACAACACTGCAATGTGAAGCCCATTATGATGCTGTACATTTGTCAGGACACCATTGTGTCAAACATGTATGCATGTTAATGCACATGTCAGCAGATTACATGTCAAGGTCACATCAGCCATGTGTACTGTTATCGTGTTCTGGGCCACATGGTGTATCACGGGGATGCATGCATACTACCATGATTGTGTGAACTGCATGGCTACTGATATGACACCTGCTTGCTGTAGTGTGCACCCCAGGGAGGTATGCTTACTAACACTATTAATGTCTGAGCTGCATGCCCTCTGCTGTATCACAGGCATGCTGCATGCCATCTGACAAATCACATGCATGGTGTGTCTGTGTGTGTCTGTGTTTGTGTGTCTGTGTGTGTGTGTGTGTCTGTGTGTGTCTGTGTGTGTGTGTCTGTGTGTGTGTGTGTGTGTGTGTGTGTGTCTGTGTGTGTGTCTGTGTGTGTGTCTGTGTGTGTCTGTGTGTGTGTCTGTGTGTCTGTGTGTCTGTGTGTGTGTGTCTGTGTGTGTGTGTGTGTGTGTGTGTGTGTGTCTGTGTGTGTGTGTCTGTGTGTGTGTCTGTGTGTGTATCTGTGTCTATTGTACTTTACAGTATTTCTTTGCATTCACAGGTGATGTAGGTGCATTACCCTCCTGCAGTCCATCTGATGTTAGTGTCCCCACAGATACTAGCGGTGATGAACATATGCATGAGGTACAGGCAGGGTTGTCAGGGGCTGAATCTGTGCCAGTGGTTACCATCCCAGCTATGTCCCCCTCTTCCCCGCACACAGTTCTGCTGCCAACACATACCGCATCACCAGTGGCCATAGAGGAAGGACAGTCAGCGTCTGTTGGCGTGGAACAGGAATGTGTGGTGGCTACAGAAGGTGTGTCTACACACCACGGTGTCAGTGTAATGACTGCAGATGTGTTACACAGGCATGTGGCCGGTGCTGCTCGTAGGAGGACCTCTGGCAGACATGCATCTGCAGGACAGAGCGCAGCAGCTGGTATCACCAGACGCATGTTCCAGACTGTAATGTCGGCACAGGCACGTGCTGAATGGCAGAACAGAAAAGGGCAGAGGCTGCAGAGGGCTGCTATCCATACCCTAAATGACAACATCCAGGCACTGGCAAATGCTCAACAGCAGATTGCTAATGTTCTGGATAGGCGACTAGGTAAAATGGTCAGAATCCTTCACCGAGGCATGGCAATCCATGAGCGGGAACTGTCTGTGTTGGAACACCTGGTAGGAGTGAGGCGTAGGCCACATGGATGTAGGCCAGCAACACCACCTAGTGTAGGTCGACGTGAGCGTGCCACCTCACATGCCCGCTCCCATAGTGCCGGTAGCAGTAGCAGTGCAGCTAGTGCTGCGCTGTCAACACCAGGACACAGCAGGCCACGAGGACATGGACCTGAATGGTCTCAGTGGGGACACGGTTCCAGTGGACATGTGTCGTCGGACAGTAGCCACTCTGTACCTCCACCTGGTAGTGCCAGTGCAACCCCAGGCAGGCACAGGTCACGTGGCCATGGACGGACACAGTGAGCTGTACACCCTGCACTGTACAATCTGGGGCTGTCAATTATACCCCGTGTAGGCATCACAAATGGCAGAACTGTGTACACACATACACGCACACAGCAAACACAACTGCAGGGCTTCACAACATCCACATGCATCCTGCACAGACATGTCCAGTCAACTCACCAGCCCTTACACACACACATGATGTTATCCATTGGTGCAGCCTATGCCCCTGGCAAACATATCACCCTGTGCATATGATGAAGCCTGTGCCACATCCCTGTCATCCACACCATCGGTGCAGGGTTATGCACAAATATTCTGATGCACAGGGTGAACAGCATAGTGAGAGGTGTATGTAATACCTGTGTATGCATAGTGAGGGATGTTTATGTTGCAGTGGTTGTGTGTGGATGCTGAGTTGTGTATGTGACATAGGTTGTGTACTGTCGACATGCACCAGTCATACCATGTAGTGCAGGTGCAGCATGCATTGTGATGTGTTCACGGTATGTGTCTCGGTTACATCCGTAGCACCATGTTGGTTGTGATACCCTGGTTCCCTCCTATGGTGTACTTGCATGTGCCTACAGGTAGCAATGTTTCCAGTCCCCCACGTGTAACTGTGGATTACACACAGGCACGTCTGGCAATATCAGCATGCTACATGTACCCTCATCCTGACTGTTGGACACTCCAACATGACACAGATGTCCGCACATATACTGCACCTGACGCATGTGGTCGGTGCCACAGGCTACACTGGACAGAGACGTGACATACATAGCAGGACACATTATAGGTATGGTGACATGGTGCAGGGGTTGTACACAGCGGCCTGGCCAATGATGATGTGAGGTGTCACTTGGTAGCTGGAGGCCACACTGTGCAGCAGTAGGACCCTGTAACAGTACATGAACATGGCAGCATCCACAGGGTGTACACCACTATAACGCACACCCCATAGTGTGCAGCTAGGGACCCTTGCCTGTGTGGTCATCACCCTCACAGTACTATGCACCCACACAACTTGTCACAGAGAAGGGACATGCACAGGTAGCCAGTATGTCTGCGACCTATGGCATCAACAGGGTTGTGCAATGCATCACCATTACGGGTTAGTCACCATGTGGGGCTAGTGATAATTTCCCACCGTATATTAGCATACACACTCACACCAAGCACCAGACATACATACAGACACACACACACTGTGGTGACCACACATGTGTATACGGACAGCCGACGTGTGTGATGCACCTCACCGGCGAACATCATGCTTCCCACACTAACGTATGTACAGATCTCTACAATGGTGTACAGGGATTTGTAGCAACTGGGACATTTATTTATTTATTTTATATTTGTTGACCGGGCTAGTCTAGCTGGATACATATCCATTTTCAGCAGAGGCCCGGGGAGAAAAGATCCATGCACAAATACATTAAGGCATTAAAAACTTAGAAAAAATGACTATCTTAAATTATACAGCATAATATGTAAAGAAAGTAAATTTTGTGAATACTGTACAGAGACATTAGAGTAGATTTTGGAGATAAACATGTCTTAATTCAATAGAGGGGTTACAAATATAATCAGGCAACAGTTAAACATAGTAATTAAGCATCAACATTCATTTGAGAGAAAAATAAAACCAATAAGTAAGAAAAAGAAAAATAGAGACCAGGAAGGACAAAATGCAGGTAAGAAGGGGTTAGTAGTTGATAGTCAATGACTTTCAAGGTGGGGTATTTGTTATAAAGCATGAGATGAGTGGGGGGAGAAAAACTGAAGAGTATTTTTCAATCAGGCTTTGAGCAGGGACAAAGCCATTGTCTTTTTAGATAATGTTTGAGGTGTTTCTTAAAGAGTTGTGTAGATGAGAGAGAAGTGAGTGTATTTGGAAGCTTATTCCAGATTCTACCAACAACATTGGAAAAGAGTGAATCTCCTGCTTTGTTATTAGATATATTGTTGGCAATCTGTAACTTATTAGCTGAGCAGGGAGCTTATTCCCCATGATATGTGGCATCCCTGGTCACACATTCGGACACACATGGCAGTGCTGGGAATGATACACCTGCCATATGATGACACGTTTGATGGACATGCAGCGGTATTGATTGCATTATGTGTACCAATGCTATATCTGGCAAATGTGCTGCTATATGCACACGGGAGGTTGTAGGTGTTACAGGTGCCATATGACATATAGTTGTTAACACCTGACCGCTGTGTATGCATTATGTCAGCACCGTCACGTAACAGCGACATAGCGTACAGTTAGCACATGGCATGATAGGATGGTGTGTGACACAACTGTGAGCCACCCGCCTGCACACATACATCTAGACAGGTGGTTCACCACATTATGTACACACATCCCACCATACGTGCTGTTTGTATGTCACCGTATACAGATGTCAATGATGGGTCTGCATTGCGTCTGCATGTCGTAGGTAGGTGCAACTATGTTACGGACATCGGCCACTGCACATGCATGTTTGCTGCATGCACAGTACAGATGTCACATGTGTCTCCTGTTGCCATGTTTGTATGCATTGCTATTGTTGGACATGTGTGTTGACATACATAACACATGGACTGCTGTATATCACAGGTGTCACAGGCGACCAGTACAAGGGTATGTGTCCCGGTCAACACTGCTACCCCCTGTAATGTGAGCATTCAACAGACATGGGCCCACCTTCAATTCGTGTGTGTAGCATTGATTAGGCCAGTGTTATGCACGAGGTACATCAAAGGCCATGTATGTATGTGTTGTGTGTGCAGTCCATGCACACATCCACACAATCACATGTATGACATACCCAGACGTGTGTTCATTGGTGTACAGCAACAGTCAGGTGTCACAGCTGTGTAAGGGCTATGGTATGTCTTGAGCCAACCTGTTCATGTATACTGGTATCATTGCAATGCATAACACCTGTTGGATCCCTGTTGGTACGTGTGTACTCTGCACAGCTGGTGTACACCGCTGTACAGCCCAGTGGTCATGTGTCACATGGTGTTGTGGGACCATAAGGCTGTGTAGTGCTGCACCAACGGCGTGGTGCTGACTTGACAGCTACAGTGTACACTGCAGTGTGTACGTGTGACCTGCACCTGTGACAGCTGTGATGGCAGCTGTGTGTGTACAGGTCACTGCATGTGTGACCGCCCTGTGCGTGAGGGCAGTTATACCTTACTGTGCCCTTCTGTGTGTATACTCCATCTGCATGCAAGATTGCCCTTTGCAACTGCTAAGTGTGTGAGCATGCCCAGTATGCCGTTGTGTAGATGGACACACAGTACATTCCGCACTGCGCCCTTCCGTGATTAGACTCCGTGTGCATGCAAGATGGCCCTTTGCAATTGCTAAGTGTGTGAGCATGCCCAGTACGCCGTTGTGTAGATGGACACACAGTACATTCCACACTGCGCCCTTCCGCGATTAGACTCCATGTGCATGCAAGATGGCCCTTAGCAACTGCTAAGTGTGTGAGCATGCCCAGTACGCCATTGTGTAGATGGACACACAGTACATTCCACACTGCGCCCTTCCGTGATTAGACTCCGTGTGCATGCAAGATGGCCCTTTGCAACTGCTAAGTGTGTGAGCATGCCCAGTACGCCATTGTGTAGATGGACACACAGTACATTCCAAACAGACGTGTGATACTAAGCATGTGGGCATGGCCATTGACATCCTGTATAGCCATGGTGGTCATCCAGGCACCAGATGTCCAATTTCAATGTCACGATGGATGCCTACATTGAACACGCTTGTTGCTCTCTCGAAGGGTGTACTGTCTGTGGCGCATCCCATATCTATTTAGTGTTGTTGTGCTCTGTAGATATTTAGTTGACCCAATGACAGCACTGCCGTGTTTGTGTACGTCTACCTTGGGACGGTAATATGCTTTCAGACCGCTCACTCTCTAAACATTCCCTATCGGCATCTTTGCCTTTGCGGATGATGTCACCCACCTAGAAATATGCCCCTGGGAGTCCTGTGTTCAGTAATCTCAGTCGCACGTTCTGTAAATGAGTAATGCTGTAGTGTGTTTGAGTAGGTAGGTGTATGTTCAACTCCCGGCCCTTCCAAATGTGTGTGTGTGTGTTTCCAGCTGCCTGGGGACACAGTAATGCTTTTAGATGCCTCACAACACATACATTCCCTATCGGCGTCTTTGCCTTTGCAGATGATGTCACCCACCTGGAAGTATGCCTCTGGGAGTGCTGTGTTCAGTAATCTCGGTAGCGCGTTCTGTAAATACGTAATGCTGTAGTGTGTTAGAGTAGGTAGGTGTATGTTCAACTCCCGGCCCTTCCAAGTGTGTATGTGTGTGTGTGTTTCCAGCTGCCTGGGGACACAGTAATGCTTTTAGATGCCTCACAACACATACATTCCCTATCGGCGTCTTTGCCTTTGAGGATGATGTCACCCACCTAGAAGTATGCCTCTGGGAGTGCTGTGTTCAGTAATCTTGGTAGCGCGTTCTGTAAATGTGTAATGCTGTAGTGTGTTTGAGTAGGTAGGTGTATGTTCAACTCCAAGCCCTTCCAAGTGTGTGTGTGTGTGTGTTTTTCCAGCTGCCTGGAGACACAGTAATGCTTTTAGATGCCTCACAACACATACATTCCCTATCGGCGTCTTTGCCTTTGCGGATGATGTCATCCACCTAGAAGTATGCCTCTGGGAGTGCTGTGTTCAGTAATCTCGGTAGCGCGTTCTGTAAATGCGTAATGCTGTAGTGTGTTAGAGTAGGTAGGTGTATGTTTAACTCCCGGCCCTTCCAAGTGTGTGTGTGTGTGTGTGTGTGTGTGTGTGTGTTTCCAGCTGCCTTGGGACACAGTAATGCTTTTAGATGCCTCACAACACATACATTCCCTATCGGCGTCTTTGCCTTTGCGGATGATGTCACCCACCTAGAAGTATGCCTCTGGGAGTGCTGTGTTCAGTAATCTCGGTAGCACGTTCTGTAAATGCGTCATGCTGTAGTGTGATAAAGTTGTTAGGTGTAAGTTCAATTCCCAGGCCTGCCAGATGTGTGTGTGTGTGTGTGTGTGTGTGCGTGCATGCTCCCGTCCACCTGGGAACTCAGGTTATGCTTTTAGACGCTTCACAACACAGATGTATCCTGCTGACGTATTTGCCTTTGCGGATGTTGACACGCACCTAGTAGAATGCCTGTGTGTCTGCTGTGTTTAGTAATCTCGGTAGCGTGCTCTGTAAATGTGTCATGCTGTAGTGTGATAGGGTAGTCTTGTGTAGGTTCGATTACCAGCCCTGCCACATGTGTGTGTGTGTGTATGTCTGTATCTCTCTCTCTCTATATATATATATATATATATATATATATATATAATCTATTTTCTGCCCATAACTCTGCTCTTGCATGGACAGCTGACTGTTTCATGTATCACATATTTGCATAGCTTTCACATACCAATAGGGTATGTTGCAAATCCCAACATTGTCCATGCAACATCCATGTAACGGGTGGTGTTACACGCCCTTACAGGTGTTTGCTGTATATCTTGGCAGACATCTATCCTTGCTGTACTCTCACTGTACTCGTACACACCAGAGGCTTCATGTATCATGGCCTAGTTTTGATGTGTGTATGTCTATTTGTGCTGTGTGCATGGCTGTGGGTATATCCCACTATCATCATTTGTAAAGGAGACAGCCCTATAGGTTCTTCATGTAAACTGCTATGTCATTTGACATGTCAGCACATACCTGCGGACAGTACTGCACGTCCTACTGCAGCGCATTTCATACCCTCTGCGTTATCTTGCAGTCGATATTGCTGTTTCCTCACACATGTATCTGTTTCTATTCATACCACTCCACCTCCTAGAGCAAGTTGCTGGACAAGGCCTTATCTGATAGTGGGACACATAGGGGCAGTATTGACATGTTGCTCTTACAAACGTAGATAGTTGACACAATAATAGGTTTTGCATTGGTATTGCTTTTCTGTCGGATTTGGTGTCTTAATCACATGTTCGTCATTATTTCATGTCTTCAGTTATCATGAAAGTGCATGAATGTTACTGTTGTTACGTGGAACACACCAAATATATGAGGCAGAACTCTGCACATTCTGCGTAAATCTGTACAGTTGCGGAGTATGTGTCTGATGCAAAATATCAACTTTCTGACACCAATACACACACCGTATGGCAGCATCACAGGTCACATGCCATTACATTTCTATTGCAGGACACACCCACACAGACAGTTGTATTCCTCACACAGGCCAACAGCTGCTTATCCACACTAATTGGTCTATCATGTACCGTATGTGTGCGCCGGTATTTGCGCTTTCCGTCAGTGGCAGAGCTCACGTATGTGTATGAGAGACTGGACATTGTTACGGTGACACTGCATGATACCCTGAGGGACACATTACTTTTGTGTCTATTAACCTTCCACATTGACATTCACAGGGCATACGTTGTCATTCATATTTGTCGGAGTACATGCATATGACTTGTACATGTTTTCTCATTTGTCCTGATGTCTTTCTTCTCACCTGTCTGCCTAGTTTCACTAGTTCTGTACATGTATTTTGGACAGGTTACCTTCATACCCCTAACCTGTACACATTATGGGTAAACGCCCTGACGTTTGACCTTTGCCCTTGTTACATTTGTCATAGTGATGTGCCTTTCTGGTAAATTGCTTGCAAGGCATTACGAACTGTGTGGTAGATAATAGTGACTGACATTTCCATTACATGATTAGTAACACTCATAACATCCGTATTCATGGGTATGCCAGTATTCTCACAACGTTCTGACTTTGTCTGGGGTATATCTAATATAGTCCCTATTTGTATTTCATGTACTATGCCTTAGTGCAGCTGTGTTATTCTGACAGTTTGCCAGTTATGGGTACCATCTTGGTCGTACGCATGTCCATCCATGATTATCGCCTACATGACACTGATATAGGGCCCTACATATTGCCAAAATGGTTTCCGCAATATCCAGTGGATGGTTTGCCCCATTATTGAGAATATAGGCGTGTGCTATACCCACATCACTCCCACGGGGTGGGCCTACGAAATCTCTGCCAAACAACACCTAGGCCCATTTCTGCATACCTATGATTCCCATACCTGACAACCCTCTACAGTACCCATTACACGTTTAATGTGTGCGGTACTGAAGTGTGGAGACACTTATATGCACTCCCCACTCTCTGGATATCAGTTCGTATGTCATACATTCTATCGACACATGTGTCATCACCCTTGCACCTGATACTGTTGCATGTACAGCTATTTCGTATTTGCTGCGGTCACTTATTTTGCGTCAATGTCGGTTGACACTACGTAAGAATCAATTTTTGGAGTCCTGCAATGGACACCTATCTGCATGTTTAAAGTGTAGAACTTGCTGGACTGCCACTTTCTGGCCAATGGTTTGGAATGCAGCGGTTTATTCACCTTTCATGCATGTCTGTTTGTCTACCCATATTAGCTATAACGTGGCCTATTTATGTACATATGTCATATCTACAGGACATAAGTCTGTTGTGTATACATATATACATGTACAATCCTCATTTCATAACTTGCTTTGGTTTACGTCTGTGGATTATGTGTATACACATATATCTATATCCATACCATACCTTTCCACTATACAGATTGTCGCAGAGTGTACAGCTGGTTGCCTCTTTATCTTCGGTGTGTTTTACATAAACCTGTGTCTATCTGGCAATGTAGTGGCATTTCATTTGAGACTTATGGTGGGGAATTCTGGAAAGCAGTTCAGGTTACGACTGCATACCCTTCAGAGAATCCATGCTACTGACACACCCATTATTCTATCCACTTTCTATGTTTGTTCTGGCACATATCTGGGGTTTGTCCCTATTTGTACCGGTAGTTTGCATGGCTTTGTCCGGTTTCATACTTTACGAGGTTAACAGGTTTGAGCCATGTATAACTAACGTGGGGGAAACAGCATTCATTTACTATGCTGTGAGCAGATCACACACGCACAGGCGCACTTGCATTTCCTTATTGTGGGTTACGCGCAGGCACGCATGCATATCCTTATTGTGGGTTACATATGTTTACTAAGTCTTTGTGCTTACGTGGGCTTTATTACTTGTGACAGTACCAGTAATTATCTGTAATCCAGTTAACGGACGTATGCGAAACACACGTTCACCTTTACATATTTAACTGTCTGTACAGCACAGACGCATTCATTACACTTTCACATTATATGTGCTGTAGTCGTTGTTCAACCGTGACTGCATTCACTTTGGCCGGATGCTGTAACCACTATACGTTTGGTGTTCTGACTCATTTATATGCATACCCATAGTACATAGCTACATTAACATATGCCTCACCGCTTCACTTACGTCACAGGCATCCATTCTCCTGCTGGGAAAAATGCGGTACTACATCTTACACATTCCCAATTCCCTACTGCTCTGGACCCAAGCTGCATATTTAATCACTGCAGGGATATTCAGAACCCAAAGGCTTATAGTCCTGACACATACAGGTCTTTAATTGTCAGGGTGTTCATGTGGTGATCTGGGTTTAGGCTTGTCCGCCTGGTGAACGGAACTGCCCTGACTGTGTTCAAATGTCAGACAAAGTACATGGGCAGGGTTTGTCCATTTTAAACATTTAATCTGTGTTTACAGACACAGATGTTTGGGCACCTGTCAGCAGCTTATGATGTTGGCAATACATAATATGGGTGGGGGTGGTTACAGTACATAATCCACGGTGAGTGGTGTTCCCATTCACATTTGACTATTTACTGTATTCATTCTTATGAGGGTTATTATTTTGCACATGACTTAACTATGAATTAACTATGGGTATGCAGTAGTACAGTCAACATATGTGACGGTTTGTTACAGTATATATGTATGGACCTCTGTAATACTGGAGACTAGCCCACATCTTTCACAACATTTCCTGCTTATGTACATACTATTATTCAGTGAACTTTCGAAGCTTGTGAGAGCAGTAATTACATCTGTCCCTATTTGTCCACCCATCCTTTTAGGCTTTGTCCAGGTTTTGTTGCTGTAATAGGTTGAGAGGTGGTGTCGGTATGTGATTGAGTTGAATATATACTGTCGATAATTCAGTGGGGAGTAGGGTTACCACTTGTTCCTCTTTGCGAGGGGCGGTCCCACTTTGGACAGTTGTGTCCTGCGAAGACACCTAAGACATGGCAAATGTCCTGTGATTTTAAGACAATAATATATTTCTTATTTTCTTTACTAGTTGCATGATACAGGTATTTTGTATCTGGTACACATAACTATTATTTTGGATAGCATAAGCTATTCAAATGCTATGGAATAAGCTTTTATCTTGGCATACACGTGTAATTCTCTCCTTTGCACTGGCCGGGGGTATGTTTTATCCTGCAAATTCTCACATTTCTACAAGGGATGTCCCGCCTTGGCCATCTGAACAGGTGGCAATCCTAGTGTGGTGACCTGCATGGTGGACAGCTGTTCCATCCTGCGTAGTATGATTTGCATGTCTGTGTAGAAACTGAACAGTACCATGACTACACATACATGTTTTGTCCAGATGTGTACAGTAATGGACACCGTGATGTGTAAACAACTCTGAGGTTTCAACAGGTTACTTATCCCACGTGGGATGTACACACATTTTGCCGAAACATTAACGCGCGGCCATTTGGATTTACGTACCTGTGATGGGATGTTTACAAACGTGGGATACATATTTGCAATCCTGACACTGCCTAGGATGATACTTCCTACTACATATGGGGAATACTCGCTATGTGTAGGTGTACGGATGCGCAAGGCTGGTAGCTGGATTTGGTGGACATTCGGACATGGGTGCATGTTATGTGCTATACAGGGGTTGTTGCGTATTGCATTTGCATGCATGGGTTCTGCTTTTGGATATCCCGGTTCCACATATGGCATCCTATGTGTATGTGACGGTTACGTTCCTGTTCATGTGAATAGCACATTTTAATATACATATGTTTGTGTGTGTTTGGTATACAATTTGGACTGTCAGGTTTCTTTACGGTTGTTATATAGCCACAACTGCCCAGCTGTGTACTATCACTACCACTGTGGGGCTGCTGGTGACCATGCCCATGGGGCTAGATGTGTGTATTGGCGGCGCGCTGACATGATGCGCTTCACTTCCACTGGGTATAACTACTGACAGTGCAGTACATTACGGACACATGCTTTTAAATATCATTTGTTCCATGGACGGGAACTCATATTGTGTTGCGGGCATTTCTGTTTGGTTCTCCATTTTGTGTGGCCGGGAACTGTCTTGCATGCTTTGCATACGTTTCATTATCCACGGACACTGACAGGTGCGATTACTATTGCAGGCAGGCTATAATATTCAGCAGTTTAGGTTGCTCATCACCAGCCGACATTGACATGCCTCTGGGCGCAGCTTAGTAACGCCCCATGCACTCGCGCACGTGTCCTATGCACGTGGATGTGGTAGCGGCGCACCTTCATTAATATGCATATGGCGCTACTACACCATTTATACGCCGCACGGCCGGCGCAGGCCTTACACCGGCCTTGCGCCGAGCTTCATGAATCCGGGGGATACTTTAAACATAGTACAGCTGATTTTAATCACAGTATAAACATCCATGTAATGTTGATCAGGGCAACATGACCTTAGTCATCCTGACCCAGTAATCAGTATCCATACCTCCACTCGCTTACTTTACTTATGAAGCTGCATCCCACTACTCACTTCATTTGCCATTTATTAAATTACACATCCAACCAAATAAGCAGCATCCTTAACTCCGCTTGCTTACTTTACTTATGAAGCTGCATCCCACTACTCACTTAATTTACCATTTATTAAATTACACATCCAACCAAATAAGCAGCATCCTTAACTATGCTTGCTTATTTTACTTATGAAGCAGCATCCCACTACTCACTTAATTTACCATATATTAAATTACACATCCAACCAAATAAGCAGCATCCTTAACTCCGCTTGCTTATTTTACTTATGAAGCAGCATCCCACCACTCACTTCATTTACCAACCAATAAGCAGATTTTATTTATCAAACAGCCTCCAACTACTGACTTTCCTTACCCCACTTATTGAAATGAACATCCAACACCAGAGGGGGAACAGAAGAGGACAAGCCTGTCCCTCTTCTCCACCCACCAGCCTGACCAGGCTGTTCCCCCTCCCTACTACCAAAATTTTCAAAAACTTTACAACCCATGGGGGGCGGGGGGGGGGATTAAGCCAAATATCATTTGGAGTACGCCATCATCTGTAAACCAAATTGGATCTCTGTCATCAACCCCAAAAGCCCTGTCATAAGTACTGAAAACTGCCTATTAATTAAACGGTTAAAATAATACAAAGATCCCTAACCAATACAAAATAATAACCATAACTTTGTATAACTTCTGTATATTAACTCAATTCTCAGTTGTTGTTAACTACCAATATTAACATCGTAGTGAGTCCCAGGACATTCCTGCCAAAGGTAACACAAGAATATTAAAACCAATGCCAAGTGAGCCATGCCAGGGCAGCTACCTACCATCATGCCTAACTGCAGCCCTATTTCCCCACCCAGTCTATATAACCATGACCAAAATGAGACTTCATTCCAAAACCAATTTTCAAAGTAATCCTGCCATGACACCAACTATCTAGTATAAGTAGAAAAATGTAATGACCATCCTGGCATTTGCTGACCAACAACCATCTGCTAAATGATTAAAATACATCCATAACAACAGCCACATAAACTATACCCCCTGAACCCTCATTTCCCTGCATCAATCCCCCCACAAAACCTATGTTAACAATAGCCAAAGTCTGTCAGTCTTCACACTATCACCCACCACAACCCTTCCAACCAATAAACCACCGACCAAAGTTTAGTAAGTTCACTTATCCTTATAAGTCATGTAACTGCAGTACTCACAGCTAAATCCTCCTTAACCAACTGAACTGCCTTACCTTGCTCCCTCTCCTGACAAATTACTAAATCTTGCCCATCAAACTGCTTCCAACAAACAGCTGTAACACACATTTAACCAATCTCACAAAAACCCTATCATATGCTTTACTTATAAAAGTACCCCAAACTCCTGCCACAATTTTATCCCTAACCCAGCCTCATCAGCATGAGCTACACCACCCATACCACTGTCATATTAAAACACATGAAAGTGAACCCTAATCCCCAACAACTCCTGCTAAACCCACTCTGGATTATATTAAAAATTCCAAATATTCAACATCCCCAATTATCCATCTGTCCAACAAGCCACAACCCCCCAAATTATGCCCCACAACCCATCACCTCCCATAACACTTGTAAACAAATGCAAATCCCCATGACAAACCTAATTGATCTACCCCAAGGGCCATCCCAGTGGATAAACTTCCCCTAAAATGTTTCAAATTTCAGGAGCCCAAAAGGGCACTATAACACCCTTGTTCTGAAACTTCTCCCCTCAAATTTTAAACTCAAATCCTGCCCTGCCTCTAACAGCAGCCCCCGAAACAATACCTTGCTTGGACCTACCCATCCTGTAATGCTTTGTCCACCCCTAAATCTAGCCCTACAACCCCACCCACTGTTGCCAAAAACAATGGTTAACAGTGCTAATCTCCCAACACAACACTGTAACCATGGACCCTTTCATTATTAACAGCTAATCCGTTTCCTCACAACTTCTCCAGCTAGACATTGATGTCAACTAAACTGACTAGACAGTTAAGATCCTCCATACAATGCCCTTCCTTCATGTTAAACTGTAATCCCAAAATCTTTCCCCCCACCCCATCTATAAATGTGCTGTCATCTCTAATTAATTGCAACTCCCCTGGAATTACTCTATTAGCATGGTCAAATGCGCTATCATTAACTAGTAAACACAATCTGCCACAATACTCAATCAGCATGCACCAACCTAGTCAGCCTTACCCAATGGGGCTCGATAAAGAGAAAGACATAAACCCACCAAGTAAAACAGCTGAACTTCATGACATACCCAAATTCTGGAACCTGCAGAGCTGAAAAACATTCATTTCATAGGTTCATAGGTTCATAGGTTCATACTAGGCTATCTGCCCGAGGGCATTTACAAGCCTAGCCCATAGTTTTGTGGCTTACGCCACCCCTTTAGTATGGGGAACTATACCCATTATTTTGCTGTGCCTCTGTTGAACAGTGACACTGAGGTAATCCCTGGGGTATATCTGCGATCTCCCATCCATTGGTCAAGATTTCTCTTGAACAAGGCCAGCGAGGTGCTCTGCCTCACATATACCGGGATTTTATTCCACAGCATAGGGAGTCTTTGGGTGATGAATCTATCCCTCCAGCACGTCCTATTAATAGCCGTGTCGAGGTTTAAGTCTCCGCCTTGTGGCTCTGACGGATCTAGATTTTTGAGGTGAAGCATATTCATCAAATCTGGGTTTGACATGGCCTTGTATGTTAGGCAAAGGTCACCTCTGAGCAAGCGGTAAGCGACTGAATAGAGCTGGAGTTCTTTCAGTCGGGCAGCATAGGACAGATGTTTGAGACCCTTTATCCTTTTGGTGAGGAACTTTTGTGGCCTCTCCAGCTGCTGCAAGTGTCGGGTCAGATACATTCCGAATGGGGCATTGTACTCAATCATTGGTCTGATGAGTGATGAGTATAGGGAGACTATGACCTCCCTTGATCTAGATGAGAATTAATTCATCCTTGTCCCTAGCTTTCACCAACAGTGCTAACTGTCAAAGCATCACAGCCCACAGAACAACCCCTTGGCACATCTTTGCCCAAGGAACATAAAAGCCCCACTACTTTGCCCACAAAGCCTGCCCCAAACTCATGCTGCAGTAACTCCAACCCCCTATGGCCAACCCCGACCCCCTTAAACAAAAACCCAGAATGTACTTCACCTACTTGTGACTTAAACTTTTACTCACCTGTCCCCATACTATGCACCAAGTCCAACATGACTAAATAAGTACCTACTAAAGTAGGATTACCTGCAACTGCATTATGCACCACTCCCGCAGCCAAAACCCATACATTGCAGCAGCATCCATCATCTTCCAAGAGCACCTCCTTTAGTCCACCAATTGATGCCCACTCTGCTGAGACCACATCCTTTGTCATTGGCTGATACAAACTCAGCCCTGACATCATCTGTGACCACATCTCATAGCGTTCCGGCTGCTGAAACACCCATCGTAGCACCAAGATCTGTAAGTCAATCTGTAAAGCAGAAGACAACTGTAACCATTTCTAACTTCAAGCTTTGACAGAAATTAACCAAATCACCAGAATTTCATGCAAAATGGGGGGGGGATTCAAAGGGAGATGACATGTGCCATAGATGGCCGTCCATTCCCTTAACCCAGTTGTCCAACCTATTCAACTTCTAATCTGGACATTTTCTGTACACAGATATGGTACAAACACTTCTGAACACCCCCCCCCCCCACCAACTGTCAGGGCAAGCACACTTCCAGACTTCCTGAAAGGAATGAAGTGTAAGTCAACTGCCTAGGGTTGTCACCTTTTCAGATGCCTAAAGTGGAACATTTTTTTGTAGAAATGTGAGATTTTGCAGGACAAGACATACTCCCGGCCAGTGCAAAGGAAAGAAATTTCTGAAGTTGGATGCCACGTCTCCATTGGAAAGATATGCCATGTGCCATACACAATGCGCTTACAAGTTCCAGCAGATACAACCCAAATTTACCAGACTGAATACCAACAGTGTGCCA
Source organism: Protopterus annectens (assembly GCF_019279795.1). Taxonomy (NCBI): domain Eukaryota; kingdom Metazoa; phylum Chordata; order Ceratodontiformes; family Protopteridae; genus Protopterus; species Protopterus annectens. Next base: position 108,716,558 of record NC_056728.1, on the reverse strand, counting down.
AAATCCAAGGGCAAAAGCACCAGTGTTTTCATTATTTATTTATTTTTGACTATATATATGTATATTTTTGAATATCGGTTGCCTGTCCTTCTGAGTTTTGGGCAGTCAGGCCATATTTGGTCCTGTAAAGTCAAGAAAGGGCATAAGCTGGGATGTATGTTCTACCTAGTAGATCAAGCAAAGAGGCGGTAATATGGACCTGAAAGATTTAGCATTAAAATATTTAAAAATAAAGACAGCACTGGCAGGTGAAACACATATGTGTACCAAGGACAGAAAGTAGTCAGCCGTCCGAGCATCAGAAAACTAACTGGACAACCGCCACCCATGAGCCGATCAGAATGACACAGGGGGAGGGGGGTCTGTGCACCAACATACCTCAAGGGAACAACTGCCAGCAAGAAGTCAACTGCCAATTGCGGCCTTCAATGGAAAGCAATGTCTATATAACTGTAGCATGATACTGCTTCAAGTTAACTTGACTATTTTGTACTGTGATCAACACGCAGACTGAAATTAATTATGATCTCTCTCTCTCTCTTTTTTTATTATAAGTATAAACCATTTAACCTGGCAGGCTCTTAACCAAAATGTGTTCAATAAGCAGTGTTGCAGGCTGGGAAAGACAAAAATGCACACTGAAATGCCAAGCCAAAAGAAGCCACATGGCTCAGCAGCATATTTTCTACCCCATAACAGAGAAATCTCAACTGGGAAGACCCAACTCCCGCACCCCAATTATCTACCGCCAAACACAACACAACAGGATATTAAAAGGAAATGCCGAGAAAGCGCTCTGCCCTTTCAAAATTGAACTACAAAGAAACAGCATAGCAGATACAGCTGTCCTAACACAATGAAATGCCCATTCCCAACCTCCACCAAATACCAGCCATTTTCGCACCTAAAATTGTAGCATAAAAAGAAAATTTCTTTGAACACAAAATTAAAGAAACCAACAACAAGCAGGAAACCAGAGATAACCACCACCACCACCAAATTACAATCTGACAACATATATCCCAGCAAAGCAAGTCCACCACCCCCAACTAACTCTACCCTAAAAAAAAAAAATTACTGTAATCTAGTTCCACCCTACCTACCACTATTATCCCCATGTCTACCTGTACCTTGAAGTACCTACAGGTCATCATGGACGTAACATTTTCTATAGTAAGTTCACACCAAAATGTGACTCCCTACCCAGTTACGCTTGCATAAACCTCATTTCCTCCCAGTCATCCCCCATTCCCATTTAACCCTTTCATCCCCTTTACCCTCTTACTCCCACTAATCTGTTTAACTAAGCCCCCTCTGAAGTTGTCCCTGGACAAATTGGTTTGTTACCAAACCTCATTTACAATACAAAAGTAACAAGCACATATAGAGAATTATAATACAAAAGTTCCAGGAATACAAAATAAGTATGGTACAATAACATGAATAACACATAATACCTTTTTTATTTTATATGTAGACAATGTATTCAATTGGTTTTTCTAAGAGAATGAGAAAGATATCACAGAGAAGAGAGTAATTTATAGATAAGCAAAACATCATAAAATATGTACATATGGAGGTGCGATAAATCCTATGGGTTTATTCTCAGAGTAGGACTAAGGAAGTTACAGTGTTACGTAGATGGAAGTCAGTGTAGAAAGAGTGAAAAAGAAACATATAGTAGTATATTGGATTAGGCAGGGTCCTGATAGGGACAAGTCTAGTGTTAAAAAGGCTATTATTCAAAAGTGAAACCTATGCTGTACCCAAGACTAATGTGCTCTGGGTTTTGGACTGACTGTTGCAGGACAATGGCTTTGAAGGTGTTGAGATCAGAAGATTTATAATATCATGAAACTCTGAAAGTTCTTTCAGTGAAAATGAGTTTGCAAACAGGTTAGAGGGCATTGTCTGAAGCCACGTTCTCCAATATTTGAATTAGCAAATGCTGGTTGACTATGTAAATTGTGTTCTTAATAATAAAAAAGAAAACATTCAGAAATAAATCACAGTCGGTGCTGGAATAATAGAATAGATAACAGTGAGAGTTTTGTCCTCCTCGTGAAATTACTGCTGACAGGCTGAAAGAAATTTGTATTTATTTATATTTTGAAAGGGGTTGCAATAAGTGGGTTTTACAAGGACTTTTGCTAAGGAGCAGAGATTTATGATGAATCTATAGCCCTGCCTGGAGAATGGGGAAGATTTTTTTGGAAAAGGTATAATGACTTCATGCCCGTGTTTAAGAAAAACAATTCCTAAAGTGAGGAAGATTTTAAAGATGTGTGCAATGAGTTTTACTAATACAGAGGGTAAAGTTATGATGAATTCTAGTTTGTGGGTATAGGAACTTGGATTACAATTATTTTGTTTTAGCAGTTTTTCAGTGCCGTGAAAGAAATGTTTTTCTTTAAATAGAAATGATAATGGTATATTTGTGGGGCTCGAGGACACACTAGTCTGTATGAACTGGGATGCTGAGCTGATGGCACTGAGTGAGAAAAATTATCACCCTAATTTTACTGAGGATTTTAAAGTCCAGGAAGAGTTGTAACTTTATTTAAATTAAATCTTAGTTCATACTTTATTATGTAAATATCTACCTCTTTGTCGTAGCTACGTTAGAGACACTAATGACTTCTTGAAAAAACTTTATACATGGTATGAAAATAATGTCCATGAAGAATATATAACAGTAACTTTAGATATAAGTTCACTATTCACAGTTTGTTTGTGTCTTTTGGCTTTTCCCGGTTAGGGGTCGCCACAGCGGAACTCCGGTCCGCTAATGATTGGCAGTAGAGTTTTACGTGCTGGCTTGCCAGGCCTAATGCACAACCTTCAATGATGGAACGCCCATTCACGCATGTCACCACACAGAAGATGCTCTAACTAAGAATCGAACGGGCAACGTCTAACTGTGAGGCACCGCAGTTCACTATTCACAGTAATACCAAATAATTATGGAGTTAATGCAATTCGTGAATTTCTATGTGAAGAATTGAAAATGAAAGGGAAAGAAGTGGAAACACTATGTAGTATGATAGAAATAGTTTTGAAAAAAATGTTTTTTTTTTAAATTTTTTTTTATTTAATAGAAAGCCATACTTACACATGTCAGGTGTAACACTTATGCTAATATAGTACTAAATCAATGGGAAAAATATTATTTAAGAGGTGTTAGCAATAATTTTAAAAATAATATCCTCTTTTATCAACGTTTTGTTGGTGATTGTTTCCTATTATGGAAAGGAAATGAACAAGACCTAAAGTCCTTTGTTCAGTATCTGAATAATACTACAAATTTTCTTAAGTTCACTACTAATTATTCTTGGAATAAAATATCTTTTTTGGACGTAGAAATTTATAAGGGTTCTGACAATAAATTAGAAACTTGTGCACAGAGAAAGAATATACAAGTGAACAAATACACACATGCTAAAAGTATGCATGTAGCATATTGTTAAAAGCCAGTTGTTAAGAATTAGTAGGTTGAACACCAATTCCAAGAAATGTAATGAACAAATGGAAACTTTATGTCAGGAATTTCAGAACAGAGGATATGACAAGGAGAGTATCACACAAATGAGGAAAAGTATAATGGAGCTTAGGATGAAGCAAGCATCTCCATATTTTAGCAATTATGTAGATATTACTGATAAAGAAGGGAAGTTATGTCCTGCAGTGAGGTATGTTACTACATACAATAATTTGACAAAGTATGTAGAAGTAATAATAAAAAGGAATTGGCAAATTCTGATGGCTCAACCAAAATTACAAGTACTGTTAGGTAATAGACCTTACTTTGCATATAGAAATATGAATAATTTGAAAAGAAAGTTATGTTTTAAAGATTTTAAAGTGAATTCAATGATTCCTGTGATATATAATGCAGGAACAGTTCCCTGCTATAACTGTAGCTGCTGCTCAGACATTTGTGACAAAAAAATATTTTGAACATCCAGTAAATAAATTAAATTATGAAATAAAATGTTCAGCAACCCGTAAAACAACAATGGTTGTTTATTTAGCTACATGCACACAATGTCAAGGTTTCTACGTTGGAAAATGTTCAAGATGTCTAAAAGACCGTATTATTGAACACAGGTCAGACAAGAAGAGGAATGTTCCATCTAATGTATTAGCACAACATAGATTAGATAAAGGTAATTCACATAATTTTAAATTTAAAGTGTTAGAAACCATATATAAAAATTTACGATTTGGTGATCAGAATAATAAGTTAGAAATGTCTGAATATAAGTGGATAATAAGATTAGCAGCAGCTAGAACACCAGGATTAAATAATAGGATAACATTGAAACCAATGCTGGACTTTAGACATAAACAATATAGATAGGTTATTATTTTAATAGAAATGTTTTTGTTTGATATATTTATAACAAGAATATAAATATTATTTATTGTTGTGATTGTTTTTTATTATTATTTTTTAAAATTTATTTGTTGAGCACATTATGTCTGTTATACAGAGAGTAGAGTGACATTATTATTATGGAAGAAAGAATTTCTTTCTTTTTATGTTGTTGAATGTGATTTTTCATATATAAATGTTACTTATAATAACAGAAGCTATACCTTTTAGAATTATTTGCATTCTTAATGATGTCTTAATAATGCTTGATCATACATTGGGTGGCTGTGTCATGTGGGTTTTTTTGAAAAAAACATTATAAATTCAAAGTTTTGATATTACTTGAATTTAACACTGAAGAAGGGACATTCCCGAAAGCTTTGTTTGTAAATAAAGTGAGTGGTTTCCATCTATTAGGTTTTCTTTTTTATACCATTTCATTCCACATTAGGTTCTATAATATATCATCATCAACTAACCCAAGTTCAAGATACTGCTGCTTGCAGTCACAAAACTGCTACTGCATCACCATTTCCCAGTTTCTTAGTTAACAAACTTTGAATATCACAACTGATTGTAATCAAAGGATTCGGAAAGAATTTCTAAAGTGGTCTACTACTATACTGCAGTTGTACTCTGAAATCTTACTATGACAGTTTGTGGCAGTTATAATAGCAAAGTCATCCTATTGTTTCAAAGTGCAGTGTTTTAAAGTCACACCTTCTAGAAAAATGCTGCGGTCAGTCTCATTTTACCTACTCCACAGTTTGCTTCAGATCTTTAGAGGTAAACTTTTAATTTTTCCCTCTAAAGTATAATTACTACAGGCATTGAAGCGCAATTATCTTGGCACAAAACCCTAAAATGTGCTAACATAATCATAGTTTAAAAGGGGAAGTTTTGTCTTTAGTTTATATTTCATATATGCTACCAACCCTGGACAAAATCTAAGGGTGAGTCATTTGAATAGTGTTTTTTTTTTTATGATTGGGACTCTGTCAGAAATATGTTAAAGTTTACAATGAACTTGTTATACCTCCATCCAGATCCTTCACTTTTGTTAATTAATCAGCTATTTTAGCTTTACTGGACATGGTCTTCTTCCAGTAGAATCCCCATTTTGAAATTTGTTTGGATGTTTACTCGTTTTTATGTCTGCTCTTAAGTTTTATATATATATATATATATATATATATATATATATATGAACAAATTCCTCATTTTCACAATAATAGCAATTCTATAGTACAGTGTACAGCCATAGGTTCATAGGTTCATAGGTTCATACTAGGCTATCTGCCCGAGGGCATTTACAAGCCTAGCCCATAGTTTTGTGGCTTCCGCCACCCCTTTAGTATGGGGAACTATACCCATTATTTTGCTGTCTTAAACATCTTAAACAAATAGAGATGCCACAGTGTCTGTGTTAAAAAGGATTAATTAATAATCAAGTGTAACTTCAAAGAAATGTAATTGGTTAGTTAGACTCCAAACAAACGGCCACCAACTAATGGCAGAGAAGCCAAATAAATATCACAGATATCACCTGCATGTTAAATGCATACCTAATTATCCAGCTACTCTTTCTTCTTATTTACCTCAAACCCTATATTACCCTCCATTTTTTCCAATTTATCCACTTTATCTTTGTTTCTTAGACTATATCTCTGAGGAGGTATTGACCAACATTGCCATTTTTTTGTCTTCTGGCCCTCCTTACAGTTGTGTTTTGTTTCCCATATCTTTAAAACACATCTCTATGTAGTAAAAATGCCTTCTAAGAGCTGATGATAATGAATCTAGTCCTGGCTATTCACAACAATCTAACACTAGCCAACCTACATTAAATGAATGTTAGGAATTTTTATTTAAAAAAGATGCATTTATCCACATCTTACTATCTACAAATCACAAAATCCTTTATATAGTCCAGAAAACATTTCCCTTTATATATTATTAAAGACCATAACTATGTAATGACTGACAAAGCTAGAAAGTTTCTCTTTACCTGGCTGCCACCCAGAGTAATATTTACCATCTATGAGGATGCAACATTTTTCACCATAAGTATCTTTGGAGAGTTCTTCTGAATCTTTAGAATGACCCGGGATGTCAGTGAAAACGCATACAGAAACATTCCTGTCCAAGGAAATGAGACTGCATCTGTTTTCCAGGTCTGCTTCCAAGGAGTTCTGGAGCAGAATTTTCCTAGTTGTTTGTTGTGACTGGAGGTGAATAGATCTATCTAAGGTGCTCCCCACAGCTGTATAAAATCCTGGATGACCCCCCCCTCATTCAATTTTCAATTGTCCTGGTCCTCCTCAGTTAATTTGCCAGAAAGTTTTGCTCTGACAGAAAGTAAGAAGCTTATAGAATAAGATTGTGCTGGAACACTATTTCCCAGGCTAAAATGGCTAATCTGCATATGGTAGGATCTGGAACCACTTTGTTTATGTACCACATCACTTTGATTTTATCTGCAATCATTTGTAGATGTCCTAAGGATCATAGATGAGTGCATTTATTGCTGCCAACATCTGTTTGAGGTTTACATATTTTGGTCTGTCTTTTTTGTTCAAAAGACCCTGCTCTTCGACCCCCCCCCCCCCCGGACACAGCTCTCCTAGCAAAGCCTGGGGCATCTGTTGTTACAGACTGTATTGGAGCTGGAAGGGAGAATGGGAGATCTGAATTCAATAAAACTGGTCTCTCTACCAAAGCAGTTCCCTTTTTACAAATCCCAAACCTGAAATTTGAAAAGTAAGGCGGTGCTGACGATGGGATCAGACATATTTCAGGTACCATTAAATCTTTGTTATGTATAGTCTGGCTAGAATAACCATTAGTAACATAGATGCCATGAATCCCAAAATCCTGAGAAATTCCCTTGCTGAAGTGCTTGACTGAATGGAAAAACTTAGGAATAGATCCAGATATAGAGCTACTTTTTTGTGCAGGAGAAAAGCATTTTGAACAGTTGTATCCAGAAGACGCCTTATAAATTATATTCTGTGGGATGAAATTAGACATTTTTTTGGATGTTCTCTTGGAAGACCAGTCTATAAAGGAGCTCTCTTACCAAAATGCAAGATTCCTGACACTTTAAAAAAGACTCTGCAACAATAAGCAAGTTGTCAACATAAGCAACAATGTGGATAGCATGCAGTCTACAATAGGTTAACATAGGAGCTAGACACTTTGCGAACACCCTTGGAGCAGTACATACCCAAAGAGTAATGCAAAGAGCAGAAAGTGTACTCCAGACACAGAAAACCTTAAGAAACACTTGAAATCTCTGGCTACTGGAATGTAATGATAAGCATCCTTTAAATATACAGATACCATAAAATTGAAAGGGGGGGGGAATAAGGCATAACATGTTGTGAAAGGATAGCATTTTGAACTTTGGTACTTTCACAAACTGGTTGGGAAAGGAAAGAAAAGATCCAAGACTGATCTATGTGAAGCTTCTTTCTTTAGTATCAGAAACATCCCTGAATAAAAAAACTTGTCATGCTAGGAAGAGAGGGACAGGTTCTATTCTCCCTTTAGCCATCAAATGTTGAATGACAGGGTAAAATAAAGAAGTTTGACCTGCAGGATAAGAAGGAGGAATCTCCAGTAAAGAAGGAACAAACTCCCATTTCCATCTGTAACCCTGAGGGATAACTCACAGAACCTATTTGTCTGAGATTATCTATGGCCAGAGAGAGAGAGAGAGGAAATGGAGAACTAGATTTTGGAGGAGAATTAAAGGATTGTCAAGGTGGGAGGGTGTGTATAATTTGTAGGTAGTCATTCAGACTTGTACTGACCTTGTTTCTATGAGGCTTCTCCATCCTTTAGAGCTCCTTAGCCATTGTTCCTTGAACATCTGTTAGCTTGAAGGTTGCTGAGTCTGCTTATGTTGCTTTTTTATAAAATTATTCACCATTAAGGCTGAAACATTTAACAAAGTCAGAGAAGGAAGGGTGAAAAATATGAGGCACCTCTTAAATCAATTTTCTGTTTTCATTACATTCCTTCAGGACATCCAATAGCAGATGGCCAAAATACAACCTCCCTATCAAGAGGAAATTCAAATTTTCAGATTTAACATTTAGAGACAAAATTTGAGAATATAACTGTGCAAATTTTCTCATAACAGACCCAGTAGCTGCTGCTCTGGAAGATGCATCAGCTGAGTCATAAAGTCTGTTCAAAGAATGTTTAAGTACTTAAGAAACAGAAGTAGTAAGAGCACTTAGAGAGGATTTACCCTCGAAGGAAAAGTAATAGAAATGATACTTATATTTTCAAAAGAAACAAGCAAAAACTTTAATATGTGATCCTGACAATTAAGAATTATAAACCTAAAAGTGACAGGAAAATACAGTCTTGTCCCAAATCAATCAAAAGTGTTTCGATCATTGTCAGAAGGAGAGGGATTAGCATTTATTAAAAGTTTAACTGCAGAAGAATCTGAGAAGGAAGTCACTGCACGCTTAGATCTGGGGTTAGAAAGTATGTATTTGTAAGATCGAGGGATCTTATAAAGTCTATGTATCTTCTTAGGGGCTGCAGGCTGGCTGTCAGGCATGTTGTAGACTGTAATAAAAACATCCTCCAAAGCTGGATGTACAATAGGAATGATGTAGGCTGAGGAAATTCTTGTTGTAAGAGCAAAATAATATGGAAACAGAGTGCAGTTGGGTGCAGTAAAAGTAAAATAGAATAAATGTAGAAACTGCACACAACTTACAGAGCAGAAACTTTAATGAATAACAAAATAAAATAAAATAAGGTAAGCACTTTCACGACTCACAGGCCGCTTCATCAGACAATACTAGGATTAGGGTCATATTCTTATATAGTGCTGAGCAATCATGTGGTACAATTCACCATTTAAAGAAGTAAATACTCATCATAAACAACATGCAATCATGTGATACAAATTAAAAATTAAAAGAAGTAAAAACTCATCATAAGCAATGAAGAATATATAAAACATTATAAAATAATTAATACTAGAATCCATATATAATACATAAATTGGTGAATAAATATATATTTAAAAGTCTATAAAACAATTATAAATATTTCACAAATTATATAATACATGTTTAATACTTGTGTTTAAGAGGTTGTGCATTTAAAAAAGGTTTCAGGGAAGACATTATTTAAGCCTGGAAATTTTTCTGCATTAAATAAAAGAATCCACTTTTGTTCAGTGGCTTCAGTACAATTTTCTAAATCACCACCTCTAATAATGTTATCAATGATTTGTAAAACTAAAAATTTAAAAACATGGACGGGTCTGTATGCATAACATGAGTAGCTAATGCATTAGTTGACTTTTTATTTCTAGTGTCTCTGTTATGATCCAAAATTATATCTTTAAATGACCTATTGGTTTTCCCTACATATTATGCATGACAAATTTGGCAGAAAGCAAAGTAAATAACATGTTCAGTTTTAGAGTCAGCATAGTTTTGCAAGGAAATTTTAATGTGACAAGTGGGATGCGTGTAAAAAGCCTGACTATAAATATACTTGCATGCAGAACAGTTTCTACATGAGAAAGTGCCTATTCTATTAGAAGTTGGTCTAGTGGAATGCATAGATTTGTAACAAAGATGCTGTTTAAGTGATTTATTACTCCTAAAAGAAAATGATGGAGTATTGCCAAAGATGTTCAAAGAGTTAGGAATGGCACTTAAAATGTTCCAATGTTTCTTAATAATGTTACAATAACTGTCAATGTCACTAGAATATTGTAAGGCCACTCTAAATTTATCTAAAGGTTGAATTAAAGGTTTAACTGTCATTTGTCTATTATTAGTAGTATTTAAAAATGGTTTACATCTGGTGGCTCTGTATGTCCATGCTTCTTGAATGATATTATCTATGTCACATTCTGAATATTCTCTCTCCAAAAATTCAGATTTAAGATCTGCAAGGGCTTTTTTGGCATCTGTATCATTATTATGTAACTGTAGTATCTTAAACACTTACCCTTTAAGCACATTTCTAGAAATATGTCTAGGATGCATGCTCTTTTTATGGAGAAGGGTATTCTTTTTGGTGGGCTTCTTGTATATACTACTGGAGACATTGTTAACTTCAGATTTCATAAGTAACACATTGAGAAATTCAATTTGACTATCGGAATAGTTACATGTAAACTTAAGAAAATGTGTAGTACTGTGCATGAATGTGACAAAATGGTCTAGTTCTGCTAAATCTCCTTTCCATAACAAAAAAAAATGTCATCCACAAAGCACGCATACCAGAGAATATGATCAAAGTATTGATTGGTCGTGTAAGCATATGTGTGTGCTCCCAGTGTGCTAGAACAAGGTTGGTGTACGTATTGGCACAAGCTGTGCCATAGCTACGCCAACTTTTTGTAAATATATGTCATTTTTAAAAACAAAAATATTATTTTCAAGCACAATTTCTGAAAGTGCACATATTAACATCACTTTAGTAGCTAAAAAACAATTATTAACAGTTACAAATTCTCTGACCATATCAATACCTAAATCATTAGGAATGCATCTAAAAAGTGATTCTACATCTAGTGTAACAAAAATGTAATCACTATCAATAGTTAGCAAACGGGTATGAAGTCTTTCAAGGAAAGACTTTGAATCTTTGAAAACAGTATGGCATGTGTCTAAAAACTGTGCAGGTTGTTCTCTAGATAGATAGATAGAGGCTCAGTACACCAGCCATGGTCTGCTACAATTAGTCTCATAGGTGTGGTGTTGTAGTTCTTGTGTATTTTCGGTAGTCCATATATTGATGGAATTAAAGGATGGGCTATGTTAAAGAATTTAAATAACTCATCATCAATAAGTTCTGTCATTAATAGATCAAATATCAAAAAGGACACTTTTTCCATGATGCTATTAGCAATAGGCTTAGAAATACATTGATAAGTATTAGTGTCATTTAATAACAGCATCATTTGTTTAAAATACAATTCTTTGTCTAAGACTACAATTCCTCCTCCCTTATCAGCTGGTTTAATGACAAGTGACTGTATATTCCTTAATTCATTTAAAGCTAGAATATCACTGCTGGTCATATTATAAAATATTTAGTTCCTTCATAAAAAAGCTGTCTAAAATCAACTTCACAAACATTGATAAAGGATTGAACTACTGAGTTAGTAATCGGACTATATGTGCTAGGTTTACTATAGGAACTTGTATGGTTGACATTATTGCTGGAAATAATTGTTTTTAAAGTCAATTGTCTTCCTAAAAGTCTCAGATCTTTAAGCATTTCAGCATGATCTGCCTTCTTTGAGGGAATAAATGATAGACCTTTGTTTAGCAAGGAAATTTGTTCCTCTGTTAAGTCAATAGAAAAAATGTTAAAAATCAAACCTGTGGTTACTGGCGTCTCCTTTTTACCTTTGACTGATTTCTGTCCATGCTTGCCAGTCACTGCAAAATCCCTTTTCCCGACCTGTTTCTCGAGCGATCCTTGATTGGTAGGGGGTCTTTTATTTGTAAAAAAACCTCTGATATCTTCGTTTCAGTCATAGAGAACATATTATTTGAAGTAGTGGGGTCAGTAAGCCCAAAGGAATCCTTAACAGCACAATTGCACTTGTTAGAAGTGGAAGGAACATTGTTAACATCAATAGAAACAGTGTACTTGTTTAAAGAAGGAGTATCTGTTAAATTTATAAATGTAGATGCTTCTGCATCACATTTAGTTACACTGTTATCAGTTAATGCAGCAGTTTTTTGTGGCTGCAAAGAAACTGTTACAGCTGTAGAATGGAGAGTTGTGGGCATCACACTAGCACTGTGGTTTGGTACATTTGATTGGTTCATCTGTAAATTTGTATTTCTAGCAGACATTCTCTCAGCAGCAAAATCTCTTGGCCAAGAGAAGACATGCTGATTACAGAAATCTTTATGATCCCTTTGCAACTTCTTAACTTTAGTTAACTGCAAGCGTTTCTCATAAGAAAAAATGTTATCTTGCAGTAAGTCAAGTTTGTCAGTAACTGTATTAGAATTAAAACGTTTGAAAATGTCATTCTGACAAACAAGAATGTCATTTTTTAAATCATTCTCTATTGGTAGAAAAAAATTAATTAGTAAATTTATATATTGTGCACTGAATTGTAAATTGAGTTATTGTCATTGTCTCAAAAGTTCCGGATATTCATAGCCATAACTAAGCATATTTATTACACGCAAACCTCTGGTTATTACCTTGTGTTGTAGAGAGGCTTGAAGATGCAAACGTTGCCATTGCAAATGTTTGTATTTATACAGTTTATTTTCAAGTTCTTTATAATGTTGAACAAACTCTTGTGGTGGGGGAACGTTGACATCATTATCCATCTCATTTAAGGTAGATGTATTCAGCAGAGGGTTATCCAGGATGTTAAGAATCCGAACTAAACGTTCACAAGTGATAGTTCCATTGTTCAAGTCCATCACAGGATCAGATTCTAAAATTCCTGCCATGCCCCTTTCTTCGTATAAAGAAGAAAAATATGAACAAAATAATATGAATATAGAGTGCAGTTGGGTGCAGTAAAAGTAAAATAAATAAATGTAGAAACTGCACATAACCTACAAAGCAGAAACTTTAATGAATAACAAAATAAAATAAAATAAGGTAAGCACTTTCAAGACTCACAGGCCGCTTCATCAGACAATACTGAAGTTAGGGTCATATCCTTATATAGTGCTGTGCAATCATGTGGTACAATTAGGCATTTAAAGAAGTAAATACTTATCATAAGCAATATGCAATCATGTGATACAAATTAAAAATTAAAAGAAGTAAATACTCATCATAAGCAATGAAGAATATATAAAACTTTATAAAATAATTAATACTAGAGTCAATATATAATACATAAATAGATGAATAAATATATATTTAAATGTCTATAAAACAATTATAAACATTTCACAAATTATATGATACATGTTTAATGCTTGTGTTTAAGAGGTCGTGCTTTTAAAAAAGGATTCAGGGAAGACATATTATTTAAGCCTGGAAATGTTTCTGCATTAAATAAGAGAATCCACTTTTGTTCAGCGGCTTCAGTATGATTTTTTAAATCACCACCTCTAATAGTGTTATAAATGATTTGTAAAACTAAAAATTTAAAAACATGTGATGGCTCTGTATGCATAATATGAGTAGCTAATGCATTAGTTGCCTTTTTATTTCTAATGTCTCTGTTATGATCCAAAATTCTGTCTTTAAATGACCCATTGGTTTTCCCTACATGATATGCATGACAAATTTGGCAGAAAGCAAAGTAAATAACATGTTCAGTTTTACAGTCAGCATAGTGATGCAAGGAAATTTTAAAGTGACAAGTGGGATGCATGTAAAAAGCCTGACTATAAATATACTTGCATGCAGAAAAGTTTCTACATGAGAAAGTGCCTATTCTATTAGAAGTTGGTCTAGTGGAATGCATAAATTTGTAACAAAGATGCTGTTTAAGTGATTTATTACTCCTAAAAGAAAATGATGGAGTATTGCCAAAGATGTTCAAAGAGTTAGGAATGGCACTTAAAATGTTCCAATGTTTCTTAATAATGTTACAATAACTGTCAATGTCACTAGAATATTGTAAGGCCACTGTAAATTTATCTAAAGGTTGAATTACAGGTTTAACTGTCATTTGTCTATTATTAGTAGTATTTAAAAATGGTTTACATCTGGTGGCTCTGCAAGCACATGCTTCTTGAATGATATTATCTATGTCACATTCTGAATATCCTCTCTCCAAAAATTCAGATTTAAGATCTGTAAAGGCTTTTTTGGCATCTGTATCATTATTATGTAACTTTGGTATCCTAAACACTTACCCTTTAAGCACATTTCTAGAAATATGTCTAGGATGCATGCTCTTTTTATGGAGAAGGGTATTCTTTTTGGTGAGCTTCTTGTATATACTACTGGAGACGTTGATAAGTTCAGATTTAGTAAGTAACACATCAAGAAATTAAATTTGACTATCGGAATAGTTACATGTAAACTTAAGAAAATGTGTAATACTGTGCATGAATGTGACAAAATGGTCTAGTTCTGTTAAATCTCCTTTCCATAATAAATAAACGTCATCCACAAAATGCATATACCAGAGAATATGGTCAAAGTATTGATTGGTCGGTGTAAGAATATGTGTGTGCTCCCAGTGTGCTAAAACAAGGTTGGCGTACGTATTGGCACAAGCTGTGCCCCTCACTATGCCAACGTTTTGTAAATATATGTCATTTTTAAAAACAAAAATATAATTTTCAAGCACAATTTCTAAAAGTGCACATATTAACATCACTTTCGTAGCTAAAAAAACAATTATTAACAGTGAAATATTCTCTGACCATATCAATACCTAAATCATTAGGAATGCATGTAAAAAGTGATTCCACATTTAGTGTAACAAAAATGTAATCACTATCAATAATTAGCAAACGGGTATGAAGTCTTTCAAGGAAAGACTTTGAATCTTTCAAAACAGTATGGCATGTGTCTAAAACAGTGTGCAGGTTGTTCTCTACATAGATAGATAGAAGCTCAATACACCAGCCATGGCCTGCTACAGTTGGTCTTATAGGTGGGGTGTTGTAGTTCTTGTGTATTTTCGGTAGTCCATATATTGATGGAATTAAAGGATGGGCTATGTTAAAGAATTTAAATAATTCATCATCAATAAGTTCTGTCATTAATAAATCAAATATCAAAAAGGACACTTTTTCCATGATGCTATAAGCAGTAGGCTTAGAAATACATTGATAATTATTAGTGCCATTTAATAAAAGCATCATTTGCTTAAAATACAATTCTTTGTCTAAGACTACAATTCCTCCTCCCTTATCAGCTGGTTTAATGATAAGTGACTGTATATTCCTTAATACATTTAAAGCTAGAATATCACTGCTAGTCATATTATAAAATTTACATTTAGTTCCTTCATGAAAAAGCTGTCTAAAATCAACTTCACAAACATTGATAAAGGACTGAACTACTGAGTCAGTAATCAGACTATATGTGCTAGGTTTTCTATAGGAACTTGTATGGTTGACATTATTGCTGGAAAAAATTATTTTTAAAGTCAATTGCCTTCCTAAAAGTCTCATATCTTTAAGCATTTCGGCATGATCTGCCTTCTTTGAGGGAATAAATGACAGACCTTGGTTTAGTAAAGAAATTTGTTCCTCTGTTAAGTCAATAGAAGAAATGTTAAAAATCAAACCTGTGGTTACTGGCGTCTCCTTTTTACCATTGACTGATTTCTGTCCATGCTTGCCAGTCACTGCAAGCTCCCTTTTCTCGACCTGTTTCTCGAGTGATCCTTGATTGGTAGGGGGTCTTTTATTTGTAAAAAACGTCAGATATCTTCGTTTCAGTCATAGAGAACATATTATTTGAAGTAGTGGGTTCAGTAAGCCCAAATGAATCCTTAACAGCACAATTGCACGTGTTAAAAGTGGAAGGAAAGCTGTTAACATCAGTAGAAACAGTGTACTTGTTTAAAGAAGGAGTATCCGTTAAATTTATAAATGTAGATACTTCTGCATTACATTTAGTTACACAGTTATCAGTTAATGCAACAGTTTTTTGTGGCTGCGAAGAAACTGTTACAACTGTAGAACAGAGAGTTGATGGTGTCACACTAGCACTGTGGTTTGGCACATTTGATTGGTTCATCTGTAAATTTGTATTTCTAGCAGACGTTCTCTCAGTGGCAAACTCTCTTGGCCAAGAGAAGACATGCCAATTACAGAAATCTTTATGATCCCTTTGCAACTTCTTAACTTTAGTTAACTGCAAGAGTTTCTCATAAGAAACAATGTTATCTTGCAGTAAGTCAAGTTTGTCAGTAACTGTATTAGAATTAAAACTTTTGAAAATGTCATTCTGACAAACAAGAATGTCATTTTTTAAATCATTCTCTATTGGTAGAAAAAAATTAATTAGTAAATTTATATATTGTGCACTGAATTGTAAATTGAGTTATTGTCATTGTCTCAAAAGTTCCGGATATTCATTGCCATAACTAAGCATATTTATTACACGCAAACCTCTGGGAATTACCTTGTGTTGTAGAGAGGCTTGAAGATGCAAACGTTGCCATTGCAAATGTTTGTATTTATACAGTTTATTTTCAAGTTCTTTATAATGTTGAACAAACTCTTGTGGTGGGGGAACGTTGACATCATTATCCATCTCATTTAAGGTAGATGTATTCAGCAGAGGGTTATCCAGGATGTTAAGAATCCGAACTAAACGTTCACAAGTGATAGTTCCATTGTTCAAGTCCATCACAGGATCAGATTCTAAGATTCCTGCCATGCCCCTTTCTTCATATAAAGAAGAAAAATAAGAACAAAATAATACGAATATAGAGTGCAGTTGGGTGCAGTAAAAGTAAAATAGAATAAATGTAGAAACTGCACATAACCTACAAAGCAGAAACTTTAATGAATAACAAAATAAAATAAAAAATGGTAAGCACTTTCATGACTCACGGGCCACTTCATCAGACAATACTGAAGTTAGGGTCATATCCTTATATAGTGCTGTGCAATCATGTGGTACAATTAGGCATTTAAAGAAGTAAATACTCATCATAAGCAATATGCAATCATGTGATACAAATTAAAAATTAAAAGAAGTAAATACTCATAAGCAATGAAGAATATATAAAACATTATAAAATAATTAATACTAGAGTCCATATATAATACATAAATAGATGAATAAATATATATTTAAATGTCTATAAAACAATTATAAACATTTCACAAATTATATAATACATGTTTAATACTTGTGTTTAAGAGGTCGTGCATTTAAAAACGGTTTCAGGGAAGACATATTATTTAAGCCTGGAAATGTTTCTGCATTAAATAAAAGAACCCACTTTTGTTCAGCTGCTTCAGTAAGATTTTCTAAATCACCACCTCTAATAGTGTTATCAATTATTTGTAAAACTAAAAATTTAAAAACATGTGATGAATCTGTATGCATAACACGAGTAGCTAATGCATTAGTTGCTTTTTTATTTCTAATGTCTCTGTTATGATCGAAAATTCTATCTTTAAATGACCTATTGGTTTTCCCTACATAATATGCATGACAAATTTGGCAGAAAACAAAGTAAATAACATGTTCAGTTTTACAGTCAGTATAGTGATGCAAGGAAATTTTAATGTGACAAGTGGGATGCGTGTAAAAAGCCTGACTATAAATATACTTGCATGCAGAACAGTTTCTACATGAGAAAGTGCCTATTCTATTAGAAGTTGGTCTAGTGGAATGCATAGATTTGTAACAAAGATGCTGTTTAAGTGATTTATTACTCCTAAAAGAAAATGATGGAGTATTGCCAAAGATGTTCAAAGAGTTAGGAATGGCACTTAAAATGTTCCAATGTTTCTTAATAATGTTACAATAACTATCAATGTCACTAGAATATTGTAAGGCCACTCTAAATTTATCTAAAGGTTGAATTAAAGGTTTAACTGTCATTTGTCTATTATTAGTAGTATTTAAAATGGTTTACATCTGATGGCTCTCTATGTCCATGCTTCTTGAATGATATTATTTATGTCACATTCTGAATATCCTCTCTCACCTTTAATTCAACCTTTAGATAAATTTAGAGTGGCCTTACAATATTCTAGTGACATTGACAGTTATTGTAGCATTATTAAGAAACATTGGAACATTTTAAGTGCCATTCCTAACCCTTTGAACATCTTTGGTAATACTCCATCATTTTCTTTTAGGAATAATAAATCACTTAAACAGCATCTTTGTTACAAATCTATGCATTCCACTAGACCAACTTCTAATAGAATAGGCACTTTCTCATGTAGAAACTGTTCTGCATGCAAGTATATTTATAGTCATGCTTTTTACATGCATCCCACTTGTCACTTTAAAATTTCCTTGCATCACTATGCTGACTACAAAACTGAAAATGTTATTTACTTTGCTTTCTGCCAAATTTGTCATGCATATTATGTACAGAAAACCAATAGGTCATTTAAAGATAGAATTTTGGATCATAACAGAGACATTGAGTATTAAACAAGTATTAAACATGTATTATATAATTTGTGAAATATTTATAATTGTTTTATAGACTTTTAAATATATATTTATTCATCTATTTATGTATTATATATGGACTCTAGTATTAATTATTTTATAATGTTTTATATATTCTTCATTGCTTATGATGAGTATTTACTTCTTTTAATTTTTAATTTGTATCACATGATTGCATATTCTTTGTGATGAGTATTTACTTCTTTAAATGCCTAATTGTACCACATGATTGCACAGCACTATATAAGGATATGACCCTAACTTTAGTATTGTCTGATGAAGCGGCCTGTGAGTCGTGAAAGTGCTTACCTTATTTTATTTTTTTTGTTATTCATTAAAGTTTCTGCTTTGTAGGTTGTGTGCAGTTTCTACATTTATTCTGAAATTCTTGTTGTAGTGAATTATAATATTTTTTAAAGAAAGTGGGATTTAATTATATGCCCACTAGAAATACCGATTAAGTATAGATATGGTTTCAAGAAAGGAAAATTCTTCCACGGTGGAATCAGAAGAAATACTCAACTCAAGAGTCGGAATCTGTAACCTCAGGAGAAGTAACTGAGTTTGTTCCCTTTAATTCGATTCCCTGTTCATCACACTGGGAATCTTCAGAAACTAAGAAGTTTATTTTTCTCTTACACATATAAAGAAAATGTGAAGGGTTAAGAGGGTAAATTAAGCCCTGAGTAAAGCCCAATAAATCTTCCCTATCTAGAGGAACAGAGACAGGGGAAGATAAGTGTTTAACTTTCTGCTTCTTTTTAATGGGACTCTCCATAGAAGCAGACCAGGTCATATCAGGGACATCACCCTGTGGAACAGACATCTTAGTCTGGCTAGGCAGAGAAGCATTATCCTCTTCTTCCTCCAACACCAATAACTGGTTCTCTCATGCCCACAGAGGATATTCCAACAGTTGCAGAGGATTTGTCTAATGCATCCATGGTAGCTGAGTAGACAATATCAGTCAAACATGAGGAAGAAGACCTGCACTTGCAGGAACCTAAAATGGCTACTGCAGAGTCACTCATCTGTGGCTTAGACAAGGAGACAGCCTGCTGAAACAGCAAAGACTATCTAGAACTTTTCTTTTTCTTGGGGAAAGAAGAACCAAGGAACCAGTAAGCTGTTCCAAGGTTAAGCCAAGAAAGAAGTATGAAACAGGAAAAATGATGTTAGCAAAAGTCAGTAAGAGGTATCTATCCAAAAAGTAAGTATTTTCACAAAAATTGTACTATAAATAAATAAAACTATTACCAATAAAAAACAGAGTAAACTTGAATAAAACTAAATTTTACACTAAAAATGGTAAAAAGAAGCATACAGCTTTAGCTGACAGAAATGCTGTGTGATTTCAGAAAAAAACATTAAAATCTAGCATAAAACAAATAGATATTTGAAAGAAAGTACTGTTTTAATCATAAAAATAAATGTGCAAAATTTTTTTTTCATGAAGGGAATTTAGCTGCCCAGCAATGGATAAATGCTTGACAACCATCAACTCTTAAAAGCTTAAATAAGGAGTGCTTTTAACATGGCAGGGCAGCTCTGAAGGCCTTGGCACACTGACCAATGATTTTCTCCCTTCCTAGCTCAATCTTTCAATGGTCTGGGTATGTGGAATATGCCCTTAAGCTTGGAAGCTGTCCCAGCTGTTATATCCTAGGCAGAATATAATCCATATAGCTTAGGGTGCTGCTGCAGTGATCTAATAATGAGCTTCAGATGTTACACAAAAGCAAATAACATCATATTACACTCCATGTTGTAAAACATGTATAAAGAAAACAAATACAGTTAAGAAATATATGTGCATGTACAATTGATGTCTGAGCATTAAAAATGTCATTCACTGCAGTTACACAAAATGAAAGTTAAATATTTTACAAGTCTAATAATTGGCTAGCTCAAAAATAGTGTTATAGTACAGATTATAGTACTGAAAAATCAGTGGACACATTTTTAAGTTTTAACCAGTAAACCAATGTGGCCTGTGTAACAATACTTGAATACACAGACTTTGCTGTAGATCCCATAAAATGGCTTATGGACTGGCTGAATTTACAACTCATTCAGAGAAAGGTTAGACAAAATACAACCTTATCTATGTACCATTCATGTTATGCCTCATCAAAGATATTTCTTAAAACACCTTCTAATCAGCAGTTTTATTAATGTATCACCTTGAGAGAAATTTTATCCCCATACATAAATTAAAGCACATGGCTTGTTTATCTGGTGTGCTTTATCCTCACAGATACATAGAATGACCTACAGAATATCCTGTGCAATCTGATAAAATAGTTAAAATGAATGGTACCTTATCACCAACACCCCTAAAACTAAATGCATGCAACCCGCCTATCTGAATCAATTTATATTCCTGCTTTATCTAATATATGAATGTTACATCAAAAGTGTACCACTTAAAGTCAGTACATAAAGTATGCTGTTCAGAATGTATGGTGTTACTTTAAAAGTAATATGCAACTTTAAAACAATGAAATGTAAATATTGTTTGTGCATTATCTACAAGTAAATGTTATAGCTGTGCCAATAGGTCAGGCTGAGGCTGAGAACGTTTGGTAAATCAGCCTAAGTTAAAAATGTAAATAAATACATAGCTGCATGCATATGTAAATAGATAAGTGAATAAATAAATAAGCACATAACAGTGGTTTGGTATTTAAAACAGACCTCTGGCACCCAAAGATAAATCCACTGTAGACAGCAGTCGGTCATTAGAGGCATGAAAAGGACCATATCCAGGTGTGACACTCTACATTCCCTAAGGGTGTACTTCTGTGGTCACGAAGATCTTACTAGTCATCAAACTGAGCATGCATGAGCATGCAGATCCAACAATATAGGTATTCTCACTGACCCATGTGATGCAGGAGGACCCGTGGGATTCTGTTCAAATATGGCTAGTGAGTCATTTTTAGCTGATGAGGGGGTGAGCAAAATATAATCTCAGGTGCCAAATTCAAACAACAAGTCCTTTTTGGGGGGGACTTTTGGGCTCATTTAGCAGGAAATTACAGGACAGACTTCTGCTCCAGAATGTCATTCATGGGATAGGTAGAGATGGATCCCAGGAGTTTCCAGGATGGTACTGTTCCTCCTCTCTTCCTCATCAGCCAATGACAGACAAAACCTCAGTCATTAATGAGCTGATAAGGACCAAGAAACACACAAGGATAAGGAGAAAATTAGAAGGAATTGTTTTTAACTCATTCCCTCCAATGGAGCTCTGTAAGATCGCACTCTAACCTCCAATGGGCAGAGCCTAAGCTTTTTGATAAAATTAAATTATATCCTCACAAGTTCAAATAAATATTCATATCTCTAGAATCATTGGGTTATTAATGAGGTATAAATGTCAAACTGTTCAGCACAAACTATTTTATTGTGATAATATTCTTTAGGTTCTAGATCTTAAACTGAAGTTTATAAATCACAGTAAACACAGTAACTATTAAGTCCATAATATTTTGCAAACAACTTAGAATATCTCATCAACTACACAAGTTAAACACACGCAGTGTCAGCATTCCAGCTGACAGCTTTCATATGACGCTGAGCAATTCTGTCTTTTGCCATGTGGTTGTTGACATATTTATGGAAATTTGAAATTTAGGACTATATAAATAAATTCTATATGAACAGCAATTAGTAAAGAAGGGGATTGGTTGATGCCTGCTCTGTGAACCCATTACCCTTTGCTATATGAACATGTCCCAGAATCATGTAAAGGACCATTCTGTTGATCCCCATGAGGCTCATTTTCCAAAGATGCCAACATTCAAGATGTGGTATAATTGTATGACCTCTTCTGCTTTTATTTAAGTAGGAAGGGCTAAAGGGAAAACTAGTGCAGCCATTCATGAAAACTGTGTACATCTCACTAGTCATACAATTAGTCCTGACATAGTCATGGTTAATGATATGATAACTGCAAAAATACTTTGAAAGTCTTTGATTTTTGCATCACTTGCACAAACTTTACAATATTAGCATCCACATCTGAACTGTGAAGGTAACAGAAAAGAACTTTTGGAGTACATGTGTTGGGCATGCCCAAATATTCCAGCATATCATGTCACAACATGCAGTTACAGGTATGTCTACCTGAGGTAAAAGGCACCAACAGTCACTGAAAGTGGTTACAACATGACTGCTTCAAAGAGAACCTAGTACAATGCTGTATACAGCGTCAGTGAATATAAGAAGAAATTACATCGGACTGGATAAGCTGATCTTTGGGAGGTGCAAGACATATTATAATTGACTAAGCTGCAGTTCATTGCTGTAACAAACCTACTAGATACGTTCATATGTCTCCAAATGTATGTCATTACCAATAATGTAGTTATCTGTAACTTGATACATGCAGTAACTGACTTGTCTTCCATATGCCAGAATTACTGGGAGGAAAGCTTATTATATTGTTATAATAATTAAGTGAGTGATGGTGATAAATACGAAAGAATGAATGCCTGAAAACTAGTAATGCATAAGGATATAACGAGGATAGGAATACACCACCAGTGGGGTTGAATATCCTTTTGCTCAAGTGCCAAATGTTATTTGCTTAAACACAGATTATGGTTAGATGGACCAATAGATGACAGGCATGAAAACAGAGAGTACTATGTCAGTGCCAACAAACGTGGTTTGGAGTGAAGTGTAGGCACGAAAAGGCTGGGGGGAGGTAATAATGACTCTGAAAAATTAAGAGCATAACATCAACCATCTGCCTGGAATTCCCTGCATAACTCATCTACTGCACTGAATGCCTCACATGTCAGCTATTCATTTACCTGGCCAAAGATGATTCTTTTAACAACATTTTCACACATGGTTGAAAATGAAATATTTTACTACATACCACCACCGTCAAACATGTCTGTCATTTGAAGACATAGCATGTTTTCCATTCCTTTGCAGGCTATTCTTTTGGGTATCATGCAATTAGAAATGCTGAGTGAATGCATAAAATTACAATACTCGTGGAAGTGGGAATACATGTTTTCAGTTAAAATTACATGAAGATTTGAAGAATAATAGTACATTTTGATTACTTTAGCATCCTTAAAGTGACAAGTTTAGCAGGCAATTTTTATTTCCTAATCATTTTTTTCTCTCCTTTAAATGAAAGACGGACTAGAACTAAAAGTGAGGTAATTTTGCTGTGCTTTTCCTCAGTTGACAATAGATGTAAAGTAATTCAAAACAGATTACAATGCTTGAGGGCATATTCTGCCACTGTCCTCATGAGAACATTCATTCACAATGACAAACAAAACAACAACAATTGAGCTGCATTATCTTGGACACTTAAATGACAATTATTGTTGTAAACATTTCTTTAATGACTGATATCTTCAAAAGTAAAATCTACCAGCTGTCTTTTGTTAACAATGTATGTGTTAGCGTAATGGTGTTGAAAAAAACGAGGAGACATTCAGCTTGCATGTTTGGAGAGTTTCTGGGCTTTACTGTTGACAGCGTGTTTTCACAGAAATATGTCATTTTTGTGTATACCTTTCTGATACATTCTGATGCTTACCTGTATGGGTTGTATAACCTTTTGACTGTGCTAAGCAGAGGACAACTAATTTTTAATAGTATTGCTTCATGGGCCTGTGTTATAGTTTGGACTGAATAAACCAGAGAGCATAATAGATGTCAGCAGTATATTCATTATTTCCCCCCATGCACTAACTCACTCGTTCATATTTTGATATCCACTTAATCCAATGCAAAGACACTGGGGAGACAACTAAAGCCAGTCCTGGCACACAATAGACAGAGGGCATATGAAGTAATTCTGAACAGAGAACTGACTCATCACAGAGAGTACACGCTCGCTCACTCGCACACGGCATGCACACATATGGGAAATTTGAAGGAGCACCACTTCACCTACAGGATGTTGATAGAAATTAAATCACTCATCAAAACCTACATGGATACAGCAAGGGCATTCAGATTTCACACAGAATAATTGGAGAACCAAGTACTGTAGAACAGCAATGATGTTACTCCGCTATGCACACTTGCCAGCAGTACAGCAGAAATTATTGTTAAATAAGTGTTCAGCCAGTCCATTGTGCTATTTGCGTAAGTCAAGTTAATTCATATTACATGTGAAAATAAAATGAAACTAGAAAAAAAAGCAGTAATAATGTTTAAGCTGCTTCTGCTATGAGTGGATGAAGTTCAACCCACCAAGGATTAGAATTTCTGAAAATTATTCCTGAAAATATGGCCAAAAAATAATTTTTAAGTGCTTTTTGCGGGGGGGGGGGGCTCTTCATCCTCAGTGGGGGAGGCAATCGCACACATCCTCCTAAGCTTACATATATACAAACTTCATGATTACAATAACATGAAGACAGGAGGTGGGAAATTACCTCCAAAAAGGACATCACTGCCAGCTCAAATCACCATCAGTGATTTCGTGTGGAGGAGTTCCATTCTTTGGCAGGTTGAATTTTGGTCACAAGATGCATGAGAATTTAGTCCTCATCCACTGAGACGTTACCCATTTAAACCATATTGTAACAACGTATTTATCCAGTGGAGCTCTTGAGATTTGTACTCAATGTCCATTGACTGAATCTTGAGGTTTTTGGCAACATCAAGATATGAACATAGATTTCAAACAAATCTTTACTGTTTGGCAAAAAAAATAATATATATATATATATATATATATATATATATATATATATATATATATATATATATATATATATATATATATATATATATATATGTGGGTCTAGGGCACATGCTCGACTAGCATATGTCCGAATCACAAAACATCGAACACACATACATGAAAGCGCTTAACATTGAAAAGCACTTCCATGTATGTGTAGTTCAAAAAAAAATCTATGTTTCTGCAGGGGGGCTTTGGCCCCCTGCACCCCCCACACACCCCCTACTTTATTATTCTCACGCCGAGATTGCACTACAGTAAGGATAAGGGAATTTTCCCTTACCCGCACTTTAGTCTGATCTACGAAACAGGCACACATACATGGAAGCGCTTGTCGATGTTAAGCGCTTTCGTGTATGTGTGTTCTATTTTTTGTGAATCGGACATATGCTAGTCGAGCATGTGTCCGGATCCCATAAATATATATATATATATATATATATATATATATATATATATATATATATATGTGTGTGTGTGTGTGTGTGTGTGTGTGTGTGTGTGTGTGTATGTGTGTGTATTTACAGTGACAGTGTTCACAGGTCATAGGTTAAACTGGATTTTATAAGTCATATATTCAAAGTAAATAGGAATTGTGTATACTTTGTAAATAACTTGCAATATCTAAGTATCTGTGAGCTTTCATATGAGGCTAAGCTGATATGTATGTGTTACTTGGTTGTTGAGATATTTAGAAAAACATGAAAATTATGACAATATAAATAAATCTTAGGATCATAGGATTATAGGAGTTTACTAGGCTATTGACCTGGAGGTCATTTCAAGCCTAGCCGTTTCATCCCAATGTAATACCATAGATACTCTAAGTCAATACCCAGGATTGTATTTAGTAATGACTGCCCATGTCCAGGAGGGTTGTGGCCACTATTCCTGGTAAGAATTTATAGTGCAGTAATCCAACAAAATGATGTGCAAGTTTGTCAATACACTTTCTAAAGGAACTTGTATCCATGCTGGACTTGCTGCTGCTTTTTCTGCTGATTGTTCATCATTTTGTTGGATTACCAGTTTGCCTTTTGTGTCTTTGGCTGGTTTTAAAGAATTTACAGTGCCCCATCTGCTTGTCCAGGTTGCTTTTGAAGAGTGTCATAGAGGCGCTGTGCTTTAGATGAATTAGCAGCCTATTCCAAAGACTCAGCAGTCACTGGGGACAAATCTGTCCCTCTAGTACATCTAATTCAAGTTGCAGGCCATATTTACGTCTCTGGAATGGGTAGCTCTAGTCCTGTTTGATTTACAGATGTGCAGCAAATTCATTCAGTTTGTGTCGGAGATTGCTCTGTAAGCCAGGCATAAGTTTCCCTAAGACGTCTATACGATACAGAGTATAGTGACAGTCAATCTGCATGTGCTGGAGTCCCCTGACCTTAGTTAGAAACTCTGAGGTCTCTCCAGTTGCTGCAGGTACTTTATACGGTATATGCTGAAAGGGGAGGGCCTGATTAGTGATGAGTATAGAGGGGTTATAACCTTCTTTGCTCCAGAGGTGATGCCTTTGCTAATCAACTGTGCTATGTAAAAAGCCTTCCATACTACAGTAGACACATGGTGGTCAGAGTTAAGGTTGCAGTCTGCTTGTGATCCCAGATCTCTTACCACTTCATAGGTACATAGGGTATTGTTAATTTGATAATGTGAAGGGACATTCTTTTTACCGAAGGGAATGATGATGCATTTCTTTGCTTTCAGACCAACGATCATGACTAAGACACCAGTTGTTGGTCTGCATACAACCCTCCTGAAATATACTGACATCATTTGGGATTCAATTATTGTACCCAGTTTGCAGCCGTCCGCAAACCTGGTCAGCCACAGCCCCTTAGTTTTGATCTGAACTTCTGCGAAGTATATACCAAACAGTAGGGGGCCCAACACTGACCCTTGTAGCACCCCGCTGGTGAAAGGTCTGCTGTTTGAAGTGCAGTCACTAACTTTGGTAGTGTGTGACCGGTTTGTGAGCCAGTTGGCAACCCACTTTACAACAAAGGCATTTACATTCAGTTTGCTAAGTTTATCAGTAATGTCTGAGTGTGGGATTCTGTCAAAAGCCTTTGCAAAGTTGAAGTGTGCAGTGTGCACAGACTTGCTCTTGTCAATGGCCCTGGTCACATTTGGGGGGGGGTACTGTTGCTGTTCTCCATTCAGCAGGAACAAAGCCAGTGGTTAAGCTGTGATTGAACAGGGTACTTAATGATGATGCTAGTTCATGTTTTAGTTTGTTTAGAAGTCAGCTTAAAATGCCATCTGGTCCAACAGAGGTTGTGTTTTTTGCCTTGGACAAAGCTTTAATGACCTGCTCTTCCGATATGTAGGATGGGGTGGGGGTTTAGGGTCAAGGTTTGTGATAAGCTTGGAGGGGATAAGGGAGGGGAATTTTCACCATATCTGTCAACTAGCAGGTTTGCTATCTCTGCCCAATCAGTGCGTGTGATAACGTTAGTCACTAGTTCAGCACATTCTTGGATCCTATCTTTTAGGCTATGTAGGTAGCTGTAAAAGGCCTTAATATTATCCTTGGCTGTGATTGCCAAGTTTTTTTCAAAGTTACCCTTAGAGGATTTGATATGTTGTCTTATTTGCCTGTTGAGGCTGAGGAGGGTGTTTTTCCATTGTTGGGGTCTCACATTTGTTTTCTTGGACAGCAACTTTTTGTGTTTTGTAAAGTTTGTTGATGCTGGATGTCCACCAGGGCAGCTTTTTTTTTTTTTTTTACTTGGGGCTCTGGCTTTGATTCTCTCTGGAACAGATGAGTCTATACACTTGTACAAGTGATAGTACAGGGATTTAGTGTAAGCTTTGGTGTAGTTAATACAAGTGATTGTACAGGGCTTTAGTGTAAGCTTTGGTGTAGTTAATACAAGTGATAGTACAGGGCTTTAGTGTAAGCTTTGGTGTAGTTAATACAAGTGATTGTACAGGGCTTTAGTGTAAGCTTTGGTGTAGTTAATACAAGTGATAGTACAGGGCTTTAGTGTAAGCTTTGGTGTAGTTAATACAAGTGATAGTACAGGGCTTTAGTGTAAGCTTTGGTGTAGTTAATACAAGTGATAGTACAGGGATTTAGTATAAGCTTTGGTGTAGTTAATACAAGTGATTGTACAGGGCTTTAGTGTAAGCTTTGGTGTAGTTAATACAAGTGATAGTACAGGGATTTAGTATAAGCTTTGGTGTAGTTAATACAAGTGATAGTACAGGGATTTAGTATAAGCTTTGGTGTAGTTAATACAAGTGATTGTACAGGGCTTTAGTGTAAGCTTTGGTGTAGTTACCACTTCTAGCTTCTACTTGTTTTAGTCTGAGTTTGCCCTTTGTGAGTTCTGGTGTTAGTGCAAGTTAGAAGGTGACTGATTTGTGTTCAGATTTAACTAATGAGGTTCCGACAGTTGCAGTGGTGCATCTGTTTGTCATGTTAGTGAGGACCAGAATTAATATGTCTCTTCCTATTGTTGGGGTTTGAACAGTTTGTTCCAGGATATTTGAGTTAACAAAGTCAAGGAACTTCTTAACTAGTAAGTTAAGGCTAGAGCAGGTTTCCCAGTTGATGGTGGAATAATTGAAATCCCCCATGACCAGAGTGTTTGGCAATATTTGGATTGACTCAAGTTTGGTCAAGTAGGCCTGATGCACATCAGGATCCATGGAAGGGGATCTATAACTAGCTATAACTTGAATGGAGGTCTTACCCGCAGTAATCTGTACTTGGAGTAACTCCATGGAATTGTCCAGTCTAGCTAGTCAGGAGGTGAATTTATTTCTATAGATACAAACACTGCCTCTTTTGATTCTCACATGTTCATTTTGTGGTCTGATGGTGTGGAAGGCATTATAGCCTTGCAAGGCCGGAATATACTCTGAGGCCTTGAACCAGATTTCTGTGACTGCACAGACATCTACATCCTCCAGTGATAGAAGTGCTTCCAGGGTGTGCAGTTTTTGGTTTAAGTTCTTAGCATTTAGTAGTATAACCCCTATTTTTTTATGGTTGGCAATTTTCATGTCGGCAATTTTATTTTTGAGACCTTGCCTAAAAAAGGCACTATGGGGGAGGCAAAAGCCTTTGCCAGCAGCCAAAAGCCTACTGCTGCCAGGTCCAAACTGTCACTGGCAAAGCAAAGAGGTTTGTCGACCATGTTATCCCAGGCTGACAGAAACTGGATCACCTTTGAATGACACCAAAATCTAAGCCAATTATTGAAATCAATCATTTTTTTGTTTATACTGTGGCATCATTCTAGATGAGGGTAATATGCTGCTCAAGTATGGGATATACCTGTCTGGTACACTTACTCGGATTACTCAGAGCTCAATTATGTCTTTCTTCATATAGTCCATTGAGGTACATCTCAGGTTATTCACTTCACCATGCACTATGACAGAGCCATAATGGCACTTGTTCACAAGAGACCTGAGTGTATGTTTGATCTGATGAATCCTGGCACCAGACAGGCAGTTGACTGTGACTTTCTCCTTATCTAACCTGGTGAGTGGGACATTCATGTGTTTCACTATGGAGTCTCCAATGACAAAAAAAAATAGTTTTTTGAGTGTTACGCCTTAAGGGCTTGGTGAGTGAGACACTTGTGTTGCTATTTGTCTTGGGTGCTCTGGGACTGCATTAGTTGTCGCAGTCTTTTGTTTTGGATGTCTCTGGTGTTTTGGTAAGTTTTTTGACAGAACTTCCATGTATGTTGATTTATGTGCTGGATACATATTAAGTATATGAGTAGTGGTAATATGTGCATCAATAGTGGTGAGTGAGTTGACAAACTTTTCAGTGTTACTGTCTTGAGTGCGAGAGAGCAGAGATTCAAGATTATTGGTATAGATACATCTCTTGCACTCAGTACTAGAATGACTTATTAATAGAGGGTTGTCATTGTACATGAGGCAGTTGCTACACTGCCTCAAACGATCCAAGTCAACAAGGCTGGCAGGAGAAACAAGGGTAGTCCAACTGTCCATAATTCTAGGTTTGAAGAACGGTTATCATAAAGGGGTTCCTTTAAGGACTGATCTAGCATGTGCTCTGTAGATGGGTATTTCTGATGGAGTTTTTGGCTGGTGGTTTAGAAGGTCACAGCTCACTAGCAATACTTCTTAGACTGGAGATGTACTAAACATGAGGACTACACTCATGTACTACAGCTGTATCTAAGAGAAAAGTTGACAAAATGAACTGTCCTGCTATAGCGCACAATTGTGAGCAGTGCTGCACGACATGCAAACAAGCAGAAACATGCTCTAATCTGGGATTTAAGTATCACAAGCTGAAAATTAAAAAAAAAAAAAATAAAAAACAAAAATTAAAGAACCAATGAGGGTGCTTACTCCAAGTCCTAGACCAATCACCCCTCACCAGACAGGTTCCAATTAGGATATTTCTCTCACAAGGGTGAAGCCAGGCCCCTTCCAAGCAAACACAGCTTGGAAAATGTGCTCAGAATACAACAGTCGCTACAAACAGACTCAGATTCATCAAACCTGTATATGGACTATGCTACAGCTACTAGCTACACTAATTTAGGCGGGACACACTAATAAATGCTTTCAACAGCAGAAAAACAGCAAGGAGACACTAAAGAATGTTTTAAATAGCAAACAAATCAATTATTTAAAACACTGCTTGGCAGGAAAATAGAACAAACAAAACAGATGATTTGCAAACAGTGAAAAGTAGCAACAACTACTTTGGAAACAGTGCAACAAAATATGATTTAACAGGCACAGTAAGGCAGAAAAATGCAGTACAAACAGTGCAGTTTAGTTTACAGTATTAAAATATAATATTAAATAAGCAGAACACAATAAAAAGTGCAGTAAATAGTATTATCAGGCAAAAAAACAGGCAACTTATGGTTTTTGGAAAGTTCAGAAGCCTTTAATCGTCTGGTATCTCAGCTCGGGGTTGTGGCTGGTAGCCTACCTCAGTTCAGCTCTGTTCAAATAAGCAGAAACCTGCTCGAATGCAGGGCTTTTTAAATACTAGAAGCTAAAAAAAAAAAAAAAAAAATCAAAGGAACCTCAGAAGCCTGTAGACTGGTATCTCACCTCAGATTTGTGGATGGTAGGTAGCCCACCTCAGTTTGGCCAGGATCAAACATTGTACAGGAAAAGCAATTCATATCTCTAAAGCATCACTAGCCAGAGGTCAAATAGTGGAGTTATGTTCCCTGTCATGTAAGCTTTAAGAAGAAATCTTTCAATAGCTCATATGTGTCTTCGTCTTTTGAAATTATTAATGTAAAATATGAATAGGGTATATCAGATGGCTAGAAGCAGTAGGGTGTAAGAGCAGAAACACCTGGAGGTATCATTCTGTAATGCGTTAACAATCTTAACAATATTTCCTATAAAGAAGTTCCAAAGATTCTGGTTACATCTTCTTAAAAGGTGTAGCAGGAATTTCTCTCTCCAAAATACTGGAGTACAATGCATTATTCTTTGATGGCTTAGGTTAACTTACACCATAAACAGGCAAGAAGATGAAAACTCAAGACAGAAAAAACAGATTTCTTTTCAGGTAAATGCTGAGGAAGATTGATATAACATGGCACTCTCAAAACTTGTCCACATAGTGAGCTTAAATATTGGTATGTGCTGCCACAGACTGAGAACAGAATGTTTTGAATTTCAATAGAAACAGTGCTGCCACTTTCAAGTGGACTTACTTTATATCAGACATAGAGGAATAGAATGACTGATGGAAACAAAGACTATTTGACAAGAGAAATGCTGGCACCCAGTCTACATCTGCCCTGGCAGGCTCTGTGGTCTGCATTTATTTAAAATGACTAACTACAATGTAAGGCACATTTGTTTTTGTAAAATATGTATTTTTATGTATTTTAAACTATGAAAAGAAGTATATACAACAAAATACAGACTATAAAGTTGCATTGTTTCCTTGACAGGGAGACAGTTGGTTATTTGTTATATTGCCTTTCTGAATGTCCCTTTGTAGGTGAGGTTATTTCAGGACTGGATTCTCAGGATCTGATGAAAAGCTTGCAAAAGAGGAAGCAGGCACTTCTCATTGCAGAGGATCTCTTGCTTTCTCTAAGCGTCTTGTTTTTCTTCTAGGCCAACTTCATTGGTGATGGTACTCAGGTTTCAAGGCAGCTTTTGCTCCTTCAAATCCACCAGTATAATCTCTGAAGAGGATGACTTAACAGGCGATGCAACAGTCCTGACTAGCTCTCATAACTGACCATTGCATACCTCCATGAATTCTATTGTTAAGATATAGAGCACTTTTGAGGTCTGCTAAAGGACCAGTTCTTCTCCTTCCATGTCACAGACCTCACATGCTCTCTTAACATACATCATAGAGCCTTCTCCCCTCTTTTTCATTGTAAAAAGTAAGGAAGGTTTCATATCCATCCATCCATCTTGGATCTCAGTTACTTCAGCAAGGATATATGATATGTTAAACTGTGGATGGCAACTCTCCAGTAAGATCATTCCTTGCTAATTCAGTTTATCTGTATTGTGTTGCATGGCTATAAAATGATTTTTTTGGCACATAAGAGTCAAGGGTTCTCAGAGATGGTGCATTTAATTCACTGTTGTCTGTGATTCCCTTTTAATAGATGTGAGAAACTGATCTCGTTAGCAGCCAGAGCATTGCCAACTTGTTTGCTATAGCTGCAAGGACCTTGCAGGAGAAGGGACATGTTATGTTTTCTGATAATTGGATGACTGGTTTCTAATAGACTTATTAAGGTCCTCCCATGTAAAAGTCCTTGATTAGGCCCTTTTGTGGTTGCAGGTTCTGGAGAAAACAAAAACTGTGAGAATTTCTCTTATATTCTAGCACTGGGGACTTCCTTTATTATGGCAGAGTTGGATGCTCTCCACTGTCTGTCATTCATGCCCAGAGAGAATATAAGGAAGTCATAACCTCACTAGCTGGGTGATGGATGGAAGCAGAAATACTTCTGATACACTTAGCCTTGTGGTAGCCACTGTATTTTATCTTCCATTTGCCTGTCTGTGGATGCATGTCATTCAGCAGATGGTAAGGTGTGAGTGGCTGCAGATTCATTTTACCCCATGGACATTCTGCTATGGTCGATCCTACCACCAGGCTCTAAAGCTCTGGACTGTCTTTTTGGACTGCTCTGTGGCATTGCTAGTTCACCAGCTCAACCACAGCAGTTTGATGATGGATGTTACCTGGCTTGTTGAGAAACTCAACTTGGGTCCTCAAAATGTGCATGGGAATTGGAACAATGAGAGAAGCTTCACATTAAACTATTCATGCTAATGTTCTTATTTGTCTGGGCTTTGGAGGAAAAGCTAAGATCTTTCGTATTCCAACTAGCCAGGTTATGGAGTGATGCATGAAAAAATAGGATAGTACTTGCTAGCATCTGTTTTGCAGATAAGTAATGTATCTGGAACAATGGACCATACAGGCCTTTCTCTAACAGCACCTCAGATCCTGTAAAACTGGTTTTCTAAGGATTTGATTAAAAATGGGTTTTTTCCTTTTTAAGCTGAATAAATTTCTGTAGCCTTTCTAATTTTTCCTTCCATACCTCTCAACTGTCCACATTTTCACAGAATGTCCAGATTTTTGCCTCATATTTTTGGTCTGTTCCACATAAAGTTTATGGTTTTCTGACCAATCACAAAGGATTAAAATCAATTAATAATGACAGACATTTGAGTTTCAGACTTCATGTCCTTCAGAAAATGCATACTAACACAAAACCTGTTATTCTAGCAACTTTCTGAGTTTATAAGAACATTATTTAAAGTCTATACCTATTTTTGGACCTCTGTCTCTTCATCATTTTAGGCTTTGTCCAGATTTATTGTGGTAAAAGTTTGAGCAGTATGTTTCCCTCTGTCTTCTGCATACATTTTAGAAGGATTCAGAGCAGAAAGACCAACACTGATCCTCTTCATGGCATGATGGGTACTAAGGCTCTCATGTTTGTGGCAGCACGGGAATTTGTGTCTGCTAAGGTTCTGTCCTTGAGCTTGGATGACAAAAAACTCCACATTTAGACTCAAACTCCTTTAGATAATTTCCTCATGTTGAGCCTTTTACCAGAAACTTTAATAAAGACATTAGTCAACAGAAGAATTTCCATCTAGAAGACTTATTCTGCTAAGAGGAAGGGATACTCAGACAGGCAAATAGGTAACTTATACTGTCTCATTTGACAAGTTTACAAGAGATTTTGGCTTATCTACATCTTTTACTAGTTAGATAATTATTCTTTAATCAAGGCCAAGGTCTTTCTTATTTTAACACATCTCAACATTATACAGAACAAGACTTTATCCCAGTGTTGGATTGAAGAATAGCTCATTAAAGGGTTTCTGCATTTCTAACCATCTTCTTTTCCTTGAAACATAACTTCATGATTTACTGGATCAGCAGAAGCAGTTTAAAATGGCTAGTTCTATTGATTTCAGGTTCATCCACTGAAAGATGCTTTTTAGGTAGCCATTACCTCTGCCCATTGGCAATCATAGCTTCAGTACCTTAACTGCTGAGGATTCTGGCTGATATAGCAGAAGGATTTGGCATGTTTAAGTCTAAAGAGATTTCATGATTGCAAGTCTCAAAACCATCCTTAAACCAGTCCATTCATCTCCCCATTTTCTTTATGTGGACTTTATGTGGACTTTGTCCAAAATCCAGGGAGAAAGAACCCTTTTTTAACCTTGGCATACACTGACATCCCTGATTCTTCCTGGGAATGGTGTTTGAGATGTGGAATATGGACCACTTGTACAATTTATTCTTTTGCTCTGGGTAAGGAATAGAAATATCCAAGTTGGAGGATAGGATCAACTCTAAGGAACTGGTACAGTGTAGCTCAAAGAAGGTTGTGGTGAGAGGGGTTACCTTAAGAATAAGGAAAGTGATAAGTGGAGTATTGTGTGTTGGTTTTGGTTCTAGTACACTTATTTGTGGTCAATGCAGATATATCTGAGTGAAGTGAGAACAAGATTAACTTCTTTAGTGATGACAGAAGCTTAAGTGCAGCAGTGCATAATGGAGAGAAAAATCCAAGCAAGGATTTTGTGGACTAAATAATTTAAAAGTTGAGATTTATTTTAGAGAAAAAAATACTTCACTTGAGCCTCAGCAGCCATAGTGTGATATATCAGTTTGGGGAGGGGGGGTAAAACTGATGGCAGCATAGCAGGAAAAGGATCAGTGGTTGTTGATCACACCTGGATCTGCCCACCCTTAACAAAGTAATAGGGAAGGTTCAAAATCACACACTTGGATCTGACTATAAAGAAAAGAGTGTTAGAAAAGATTCAAGATCATAGCTAGAACTGACCACAAAGAACAGAGTACAGGGAAGGTGCAACAAACAGAATATTGTGGTATAGCCTACCGAGGTGATGGACTCCAGGAACAAAAACATAATGACCCATGTCTACCAGAACCTGTCAGACCACAGCTTCAGTTCTATAGTAAGTTCTTGAGGCTAATATAAGGAGATAGACATTGCCGGAAAGATGTCAGGGGAAAGCCACTAAAAGGGTGTCTAGTGTGAAGGGTAAAAAATACAATTGGAGACTGATTAAGTACTAGAAAGGTCTGGGAGCATGGGTGTGCATGATTATATCAGGGAAATGTGAAGGGATTAGCCTGAACAAGAAAGGCAGCAGGCTGTAGGGACAAACTTCTTTCTAGAACTGTCAATGTACTTCTACATGAAGAGAGCTCTGCACTCATGAAATGGACTACAAAAAGGGGTGATGGAGAAGGAATACATGAAGACATTCAAGATGATATGACACAGGTGGAAAAGGAGTAAGTAATAAGACAGTGATGGAAGGGAAGTAGAACAGAGAATGCATTTAAAGCTCAAACTAGATAAGCTTTGTGTCAGGTCTTGCCATTAAGGAAATGCATTATAATGTGAAGTGATTGCTAATTGCACTGCGTTCTGCCTCATACCTATATCTTAGTGCTTACGCAAATATTCCATGTATTAGATTTCCTCTTGTGCATTGTGCTACATCCTTAAAAGCATGCACATGAACAATCACACATGCTCACAAACACAATAATAAATCCCCAGATTTGTTTTACCTCAGCCAGCTCTTTGGCTCAGTGATCCTGATTTATTTAGTCATCCAGTGACCAAAAAGCCAGCTCATTTTTTTATCTCTGATGCAACAGTTTTCTTACTTCCAAAGTGAAATTCTACATACAGATTACCATGAAACCCAATGTCCATCTCTCCATTCAGTCCTCCTGCCTCCTCAAATATTCTTTCATACCCACCCCCCTAGCTCCACTGTAGCTTTTGATTTTTGTGTCTTCTGCAGATGAGTTTATCGTGGCCTTGATTCCTAAGGTAATGTCTGCCACATACACATTAAAAAATGTATGCCCTTTTACCCAATTTTCTGGAACTCCTCTACCTGCCCTCCTACTCTTGGACAGAGCTACTTTCTTGAACATATGTTGAACCCTATATTTTGTCCATTTCTCTATCTATTTCTCAAATATATCACCACACCAATATTTTCAAATTTTCTAAGTAGACTTGCTCATACCTCTCAAATATACAAATTTTTGCAGAATGTCCAGATTTTTGCTTCATATTTTTGGCCTACTTTTCATAAAATTGTGGTTTTCTGCCAAACTAACGGCCAATTATTAAAGACTGAAGTTAGAAATTAATGACAGAAATTTGTGTTTCAGACTTCATACCCTTCACAAAATTTATGCTAATGCAAAACCTGTTATTCTATCAATTTTCTAAGTTTGTAAGAGCAATATTTAAAACATTGTCCCTATTTTGGGCCTTTGTCCCACTTTTATTTATGGTTTTGTCCAGATTTATTGCTCTAAGCAGTTGAGAGGTATGGACTTGGTTGTGGCACACAATAAAAAAAAAAAAAAACAGAGATGCAGATATAGCTCCCCCAGTTGATTCCAATTATCTTTCATCAGCAGTCACCCATTCATAGAACTAAAGCTCCCTACTCTCTCCTCTCTTTCATCATATTACTACAACTATGCTAATATTACATAAGAAACTCTTTTACCACCTCTGCAATATGTACAATGTAAAAAAAAAGCTATCTGTAAATATGCACCAATGCTTTTTTATTTCTCTTTTTTTAACTGGCATATTTTGTGTGTGTGTGTGTGTGTGTGTGTGTGTGTGTGTGTGTGTGTGTGTGTGTGTGTGTGTGTGTGTGTGTGTGTGTGTGTGTGTGTGTGTGTGTGTGTGTGTGTGTGTGTGTGTGTGTGTGTGTGTGTGTGTGTGTGTGTGTGTGTGTGTGTGTGTGTGTGTGTGTGTGTGTGTGTGTGTGTGTGTGCGTGTTAATACAGCTTTAACATTCTTGGACAAGCAGCAAAGTAGTTTGGTTTTTGTAGGTCCTTTTCATTTATTATCTCCATTTTTATTCTGAATTTTCAATGTTAACTGTAGACTTTTACACCATGTCCAGTATTACAAAATTTGAATGCATTGTCTTCATTTTATATTGTTCTCGTGGAGCTTTTCTCCCCAGGACTCCATTGAAAATGGGCTCTTCTTGGCCTAGTGGACTGTCCCGGTAAACAAATTGTAAATAAAAATAAATAAAAAAAAATAATTTAGTCTGACATGACTTCTTTAGTGCCAATTTGTTTTAATAATTATCGTGGAATAATATGCTTAGGTAGGGAACTTTGAGTATAAGTATTTAACACATCAGTCTTCTCTCAAAAAACATTTTCCACAAAGAAGTAAAACTGACTGGCCTGTGACATGCAGGACATGGGGGGGCTCAACCTTTCCACACTGACATCACTTTTATTCTCCAGTGATCTGGAGCAGGCATTCATTCAGTGATAAAATAAACAGAACTGCAAGAGCACCTACCTGTATTCCAAAGTAAAATTTAAGAATCTGAAACAAAGGTCACTAGAACTATTTGCTTCCTCCTCACTTGTGTCTTTGGGCTTTTCCCGGTTAGGGGTCGCTATAGCAGAACTCCAGTCCACTAATGATTGGCAGTTGATTTTTACACACCGGCTTGCCAGGCCTGACACACAACCTTCAACGAAGGTATGCCCATTCACACATGTCTCCATGCAGGAGACGCTCTAGCTGAGAATCGAACCACTCAGCATCTTACTGTGAGGTGACAATGCTACCACAGCACCACCACTGCTTCCTCCTCACTCTGTGTATCAAATAATTATCATTAGGCCAACAGACATGTAATGAGTTTCAAGTTCCCTGTAAGGATAAATGTCTTGTCATGAATTCAAGTGTGTTCCCAGCAGTCTATGTAGTGAACCCATATCTGCCTAGGCTGGTTCTAGTTTATCTGGATGTACTGGGTCCATTTTTAATAGAATTTTGTTCCCTACCTAATGAGACCAAAAGCTTTAATCATTCCTATTTTCGAACAATCTTCTTTTGGTCAAAGTTGATTGATAATTTCATTTTATTTCAAACTTACACTTTCTCTGGAAAGTAATTGAATGGAATTTTCATACAACTTGAATGATAATTAACAGTTAAAAAAAATTCATGGACCCTTATCAGTTACACTAATGTGCAAAATGTCACCAAGCAGGCATTACATAGACAGAAAGAAAAGCACCTTAAAAAAGATGGATATCTGTCCTACATCACTGTAAACAATTCTGATACGAAAATAATCACATCTCATGAAAATCGCCACCCAAGGAACTACAGTCCTAAGAACGGATTCTTTACCAAACTAATCAACTCTCACCCTCTTCCACTCCCCATCATCCCCGACTGTCATGTTATATTCACAATTCCCTACCTAAGCATATACCCTACACCCTTCTTCCTTGTTAACACCAAATTAAATTACTCATTAAGAACACGTGCCTTTTCTTCCTCTCTTTCATAACCATTGTTTCCTTCCTCAGCTCGTTTGCTTCAAACCATGTATTCTGTTCAGTCTAGTACCCAAAAGACATATTTCTCTCCATTTTCTCATCTGGTAGCTCCCTTCCTAGCATGACTGTATTACAGCCTCTCTATATACCACCTTTGTTTACTGCTAATAATATACACTATGGGTATCCCCTTTCAACCTTTATTTCATGACTCTTCTATTTTCCCAACATTCTCCCTTACCTTCACCTAAATCCACAAGGATCTCTCTTTTTCCTCTTTTATTCCCAATGCAAAAACATTCTTCCATTTATTTGTAAACTACAGCTTTGCATCTCAGTGTTCATTTACTTATTTACCTGTCCTCATTCCCCCAACCTCTCCAGATACCTAATGACCCCCCCCCATATTCATTCCCTGTTCAGTTTTCCACCAGGCAGGTGCTATCCTAATAAGCATCGTTTGGCATGACCTATATAACTTCCTGAATTCCACAGCTTGTTCATTTCCACTTCTTCCATCCTACTCAGGGATGACTCAGTACTATTCCTTTCCTCATTGGCTCTTTAACGGATAGAGAAGGACCTCTTGTGCTGTCATCTTTGCTGCTTCATTATACTTACCAAACCTTGATGTAAGATTGGTCCAGTCTGCTCCAAAAGAGCTAAAATTGCCCATTGGGATTTGTCCTTTTTGCTGCATTTCCTTAACTGGTCTGTAATCGATAACATCTTTGTACATATTAACATTTGGAGATCTGTATATTGTGTCTTTAGACAAGCTCTCTTCATTTTACCCTTCTTTACCAAATTAACTGAAGACTGTACTTTTACTATGCACAGTATTTATAGGTAGTTCCACACCTTCAGTCTAGGATTTCTCTGTATGCACAAAACATTTATCCACCTGTCCTGCTGCCAATAATTCAACTGAAACTCAGTAGCTGGTGATCAGAACACAACTGATTTCTTTGTTGAAATATTAGTATCTGCAAGAAAATCACAGTCTATTTATCATGATCTGTGTGGCTTGCACAGATATGTAAAAGAAGGTCTTAGCTTGTACTTGTTATCTCTTATTTTATCAAAGGACTGAGGCAATAATAATCGGATGGTTTAGCGGGAATTATAGGGAAAGCAAAGGCTATGCTCTATGGTATTAGTAAAAGACTGGTCTTGTACACTAAAATTTGAATTATATTAATGTCGTATACATCCAAAGATTAAAGCACATTTTATCAGTCCTTCAACATTCAAGTCCTACTAATGGAGGATCACTATTAAATATATGAACCAGGCTGGCCATAAAATCACAGAGTGTTTCCTTAGATTACAGCGTGAGTTGTTATGCAAAAACCTCCTCTCTGCCTTGGGCAAAAGTCTAAACTTAAATGTATCTGGGAGAGACTGTAGGATGATAAATGTTCCACTTGGTGTTGTGATCCCAAACTCAGACTGATAAAAAACAATTTGTTTTTCTTTTTTTTGTGTCAGTTATCTGAAATACTCTGTTTCAATCAATATAAAGAATTATACTAGGTTTATCAAAGTGATTCA
Organism: Protopterus annectens; assembly: GCF_019279795.1. Classification (NCBI taxonomy): domain Eukaryota; kingdom Metazoa; phylum Chordata; order Ceratodontiformes; family Protopteridae; genus Protopterus; species Protopterus annectens. The sequence goes on along the minus strand of NC_056728.1, from coordinate 108,675,923 downwards.
TTCACCACTTGAATTTCACATTTCATTTAATTTTTTTCTTCATTGAATGGTATGAGTCACAAAATGAGTACTGCGCGGTGTGAATGATCTTTACTCATTTATGACATATGTGGCAATGGACATTTCAATTTTGGGAGCAGTCTTACCAGTCTTAACCTGTAGCAGCATATACAGCATTATGAAGACTATTGTGTATTTCCTGGCACTGAATAATCACTTCTTGGATTCAGAGGCATACCTGGTAAAGTAGTGGTAAGCCTTCCATGGATATGTCTCATAGCATGTTGCTCTGACTGTTTTGCACAGGGTCCTGGGTTCAAGTCTTGGCAGTGAAATGTATGGTGGTAACACAGCATTTTATTCTAGCAACTTTCCAACATTATACAAGCAATGTTTAATATGTGTCCCTGGTTTTTGGGCTTTTGTCCCCCCCAATAAATGTTGGCTTTTTCCAGATTTCTTGTGCTGCAAAGTTCAGAGATACAGCTGAGTGCTGAGTAGATTTTACAAGGAGCTGAGAGCTGCAGAGGGAGAAAAAGTTTAGTGCTGCTTATGCATAGTCTTCTTGCATTGTTAATAGCACAACAAGTAGTATACGTGCTTTTGATACAGAAGGCTGTGGGTTCTAATCCCACAATAAGTAAATGCATTACTGATACTGTACTGTGTTGCAAAGGGGGTGGATGCTGCAGTCCTTTTTGGCAAAGATACCTAGTAACTATGAACCTGTTATCAGTTTGTCATCCATTCCCTATTGCAATATTACTAGATTATCATTTTTTTAGTATAGCATAGGCAATTTATACCTCAAGGGCAACAGACACTTTATTTTTAGATGAAACAATGAAATATAAAGTTGATTGCTAGCAGCAACCTCTTCATTAGTTACAGATCTCTTTAATGTGGAATTATTTAGATGACTTTTACTTCTTCAGAGACTGTGCATATTTACTGATACTGGTGGACTGTAGAAGTCTGAGTAGACTTTTATAATGGAAATGTTCCGAATTGAGCAGTTTTTTCATTATTGGTGCATGCATTTTGCTTCATTGTTTACTGGAAAAATGTTCAAAACAATAAATTTAAAACACCCTCTAAAACTGTATTGTATTGTACAAGGAATATAAATTAATACAATCAGGGTGTATCAAAGAGCATGTGTATGTTTCGTGTGCAAAGGACTTGTGATTTGAAAAAAGCCCAAAGTTAATCTTTATCTTCCACTGGCAAAATGTATTTTCTTTAAATGTGGGTTTCAATGCTGTTTCAATTAATGTGAGTTTCAAGGGCAGAGAAGTTTTAATGCTAAGTCTGTTTTCATTGTGAGACTGCATTGCTTTGTTTAGCAGATATCTATTAGTGTTTGTGCTGTAAAATGCAAAATAAAACTTTCAAATGAAGTCCAAATCATCGCAGAAGTAAAGCAGTATGTACATTAGTGTTTATGGTAAATGGGGTGAAATAGCCAAGTAATGGTTCATTGGAATGGCTGCAGGGGTGAGGCTCCATTTGACCATGATTTTGTGAAGGGGGAAGGGCGGCAAACTCAAAGACAGGCCTGGCTGAACTATACCTCTCAACTGTCCAGATTTTTGTAGAATAAATAGATTTTTACTTCTTAATTTTGGTTTGTTCCTCATAAAATTTGTGGTTTTCTGGCAAATCATTTAGGAATTAAGTCACTAAATATTGACAAACACTGAGTTTCAGAGTTTAGAACCTTCAGAAAAATGCATGCTAAAGCAAGACCTGTTATTCTATCAACTCTCTCAGATTATACAAGAGCAATTTTTAGTACTGTTTATATGGTCTCCCAATATATTTGGCCTTGTCCAGATCTCTTGCATTAACAGGTTGAGAGGTACGTGCAAATAAATTGCTTAATAGAATTAGTCATATCCAAACCTCTCAACTGTCCCTGATTTTGGCTCAAAATGTTGATCTTCCCCTAATAATCCCTCTGCAAAATGGCAGTTTTGGAAGAAAACATGAAGGGTTTACAATTAATAAATAACTGTAATAATCAGAATTATAGATTACTTTTATTTCAGAGATGCACGTAGATTCTTTTATTTTTGTCAGCTGCTCAAGTTATCAGTACTAATATTAAAAAGTGTCCCTTCTTTGACAGGTTCCCAGCTGTATTGTGTGGCTATTTTATATTTTTACATCACATTTTTGGTCTGTTTTTCATAAAATTGTGTTTTTTGGCAAATTAGTGGCAAATCATTGAAGAGTGAATTTAGAAAATAATGACAGACATTTGAGTTTCAGATATCATACCCTTCAGAAAATTTGTACTAATGCAAAACCTACTATTCTATTATCTTTCTAAGTTTATAAGAACAATATTTAAAAGTTTTCCTTATTTTTGGGCCTTTGTCCCACTTCTATGTATGGCTTTGTCCAGATTTCTTGCTCTGAGGTTGAGAGGTATGACAAATGTGTCAGGGCCATCACAGTCAGCCAGAGACATTTCAAATTGTGACATACTTGTTGCACTCCACTCCCCCATGTAGTGACTCTGGATGTGTCCAAGCAAGGCAAGGAGCAGTTATGCAGTGTAAATGTGCAGAGTGTCCCCCCATCCAAGGTAGACACAAGTACTACAGTGGCTTTTCATCTGTCCTTGATTTTGCAGAATGTTCTGGTTTCTGTCATATTTTTATACTGTTGATTTATGCTTATTATTATTCAGAAAATGCCTGTTGCTCTGTGTTTAAGTAGCGATGCTTTAATGGCCATCAGGTAAGCTTGTCTGAGATTGTAATATGCAAGTAAGCTTTAATAAGCATACTGTTAAAGAATTGTCAACATTGAAAACCTTTCTGTTGTTGCCATGAAGAGAATACTTAGATATCTAAATAACATATAAGTCTTGGGTATTAAACTGCATATGACAGTATTTGTAATAAAGGACAGGATTACATTATTTTAAGAAGCCCATTACATTTGTTGGAGACTTGCAGTCATCTTTGCAGGCTTTACCTGTAAACTAAACAGAATGCCAATCTATTATGTGTGGTCCATAACCTGTGCAGTAATCTTTTAAGCAACGTATCTTGAGCTTGTTTCTTGTTTGCTGTTCATTTTTTACTTTGATCATGTTTTCCCCATGAAACAGGGTGATACTTGTTGTCAGGCAGCAGGTCTTTTTTGGATAAGAAACATTTTTCCAAGTGGGGGTATCATAGAAATTGCTACTTTCAGCATGTTACTTGGTATTTTAATAAAGCCGAATATAAATTCTAATTAGAACTGCAGTGCAAGGAGAAGTGGTTTGAGTTGAGTGCTGCTTGTTTTTCTTATACTTGACTTTGACTGGCATTCCAGTAATGTATTTAAAAAGTAATTTATTTTTTCATGCCTCACAACCTTTTTGTTTCCATCTAGATATTAAGTAAGTTGTCATGCAGCCAATGCACTGAAATATTCTTCTACACTTCATTTTGTCTTGATTGGACTCTCATAATGATGGTTTGGCACCCAGGGCAGCGTATTTAAAGTTACAGTTTTTGTTGTTTTGAGCATAGCTCCTCACCTTTCTAGTTGGCTGCACCCCTTCCCATTGACCCCACCTATTCAGCTGTCTCCTGCAGCCCCCCTTTGATTTGAAGACACCAGTCACCACTGACTCCACCCCTGATAGAATACCACCAGAAATCCACGGTTTTTAATGTAGTTACCGAACCTAACCCAGTGCCCTAAACTGTGCTGTCATTCAGTGAGTATGCCCTCTTTACAATCTGACTATATATATATATATATATATATATATATATATATATATATATAAATAGATAGGTATATACATATATATGTTTGTGTGCATGTGTGCGTGTGTGCACGTGTGCACGTGCGCGCGCGCGCGCGCGTGTGTGTGTGTGTGTGTGTGTGTGTGTGTGTGTGTGTGTGTGATATATATATATATATATATATATATATATATATATATGTATATGTTTATTTATTTGACATTTGTTGACCGGGTTAGTCCTACTGGGACAGAGCCCTTTTTCAATGGAGACCCGGGGAGAAAACCTCCACAGTAAAATCATACAATTAATTTAACACATAATAATCCAAAAGATTTGCATAGACATAAGCAATAGCAATTTTAACATACATGGCAATTTGAATATACCTTTCACCATAAAGAGATACAGAGGAGAGAAACAAGAAATAATCTGAATAGACATTAGCTTTTGAAAAGTTTATACAGAAAAAGTTAGATGGGCTGTGACTAGGAGAAGAAATGGTGAAGTATGAAAAGAGTTTGTAAGAGTTTTTTTGCCAACTATTATCCATACTCCATCTGGCATTGAACTTCTGGACCCACCTCTAAACATTTTATTTTTCATTTCATTCTTTGTATTTCTTCTTCCTCAAGTCTTTTAAATATATTATATATTCAGCAGCTATCAGATCTGTCATGTTCTCAGTCATACCACAACCCCATGTCCCTAACATCAGTTTTTTTTAACTTCCATTTCTCCTGTTGTGACTGTTCACACATTCCATCCTGCATCACTGTGTGTTGTTCTTTTACAGCAATAACCATCAATCCCATAACTGTGCAATTGTGCTAGTGTAGATGTAACCCTAAATTCAGCATCTTTCTGCTGTTCCCCATCGCCATAACTACTTCTTAGCCTATACCGTAATGGTCTACATCACTGCGTTTAAAATGTAGAAATGACTTTAAAAAAGAGGTGGGCACCGTAACACAAGGTATCATTTCCCTTATAGATTAGCACCCCAGTAGGAACTGGTGTTTTTTATATCATCACAATTACTATTCATTCTGAGACCAGGGTAAATATGGATAAGGTCACTAGACAATGCTGCACAAAAAAATGTACTAAATTTACCATACTGTACATGCATCTTAGTAAAAGCTTTAAGAGTGCATTATCAAGTCTGTTGAATTACATTTGTCTGCGAGCAGAGGGAGAGAGTAGCCTATCTACTCTGTCATTTGACTCTATTATTCTTGTCTTCTTCGCTCAGTAGGTGGATCAGACACTTTGAATTGGCCGTAGGTGTGAGTGTGTGTGTGTCTGTGTGTGTGTGTGTGTGTGTGTGTGTGTGTGTGTGTGTGTGTGTGTGTGTGTGTGTGTGTGTGTGTGTGTGTGTGTGTGTGTGTGTGTGCCTTCTGTGGAGGTTGGGCACCGGGCTGGCAACTCGACAGTGTAAAACTCCACTGCCAATCATAAGTGGACAGATGATCTGCTGTGGCGACCTCTAACCGGGAAAAGCCAAAAGAAGAAGAATTCATGTCTTCTTCGCTCTTCCTCCTCTTGTGCTGTAACCTTTAAAATATCTCCATGGATTCCCCGTCTAACACCCATTATGCTATATCATTCCTAACTCATAACAGTTTCTGAGACATTCTATCGCAGATCCCAGGAATAGATATATAGTCCTTACAGCCTATGTGGCATTCATAACACACCCTTATTGCCCCTACAGAGAATGTTTTGACCACTGTAACACCAGACCCTCTAACTGCAATAAGCAACATATTACTGGGACTCATGCTGATGTTGCCATTTCAAACCGATAAGGCTTTTAAAAGAACATCATTAATACATTGAATTAGCACTGCACACAGCTATATCCAGTAACTTGTTAGATTATAGACATGCTGGAGTTTATGCAGAGACAATAATCTGCAACAGCTGTTATGATATAGATACTGAGTGAAGTCAACTTAAATGTATCCCAGCTTGTTCACCGTTCGATGGCCACCCACAGAGGCTAATAAATGCTAACAATGCACTTGAACAAACCATGTATTATTAGTAATTTCATGACAAAAGTATGTCGGTCTTAAAAGTGATTATGTACACTGCATTGGTACAATATGCATGTCAAAGCAGGCCATAATTATCAGAAAGTTGTCCAGTAAGCATATTTTAGAAGCTCAATAGACTTACAGCAGCAAAATCAGAATGCACACTCATGATTTTATAAAGTTAAAAATAACAGACTTTTAAAATAGTTCTAAACATATAGGTCTTACTAAAAGAATATCTGTAGGCTCAGGGAATAACAATGCATAAAGCTTTTTTATAAGAATCAAGTGAGGTATTTCAACTCAAAATGCAGGTTAAAAACATTTCATATCTTTTAAAATGAAAATAATACTTCAAGCATCGTACATGTCAGCTTATGGCGAAAACAATCAAATGTTCTAGCCAGCTCCTACAAATTCCATACATTGTTTGGGACTTGAAACACGAACTGCATTCATGAATTACGAAGCAACTTATAAATCAACACCTTTTCACAAACAGGAATGAAAAATGTGACAAGAAAGAGAAATGCAACTAGATTGCTTCTAGGACCTGGCATTTGTTTTGTTTATAGGGACAGGATAGACTGGTACAGCCAGAGGACTTTCTAAGACACAAAGTCATAATTACTAAGGATACCATAAAAGAATTTCTTTCTTCATGACTTTTAACTGTTCTATGCCAGATATTTTTCTAATCCAGCCCCCCTATGTCAATCTCACAGTTCTGCTTAACACTGTCTGAAAGGATTTTATAGGTGAAATTCCATACTCTCCATGAGGCATTTAATTAAAGAACACCACTGTGAAAATGAAAGCACAGGCTTTCATTCCAAGAGTGGATTTTATTACCCTGAACTTATGTAAGATGCCAACACATTGCAGAACAGTTTGCCCTATTATATTTTGTGTATATATGTCTAATGGACGCACAAGGAAACCAACACATAATTTGATACCCTGAAAGATAACTTGCTAGGTTATTCCCACCAAAATCTAAGGATATATAAAAGCAGACTATTCAGATGTTAGCTGGCAAAATGAACGCACACATTAAGAATAGACTGTAAAACTTAGAAGCAATGTTTAACATTGACTGGGACCTAGGATATAGTTGTCAATAGTTCACATTCTGTGATTTGTGATTCTTTTAATTTGTAGATGTATTTATCTGGGTAGAACCTTGATTCATGTGAACCTGTTTCAAATTTATCCTAGGAGTACACACTCCGCATATAAAGTACACAGCTCAAATAAGCCATAATCAAGTTATACAGAGCAAACAGAGAAGAAATGCAGAGTAAATAAATTGCAGTAAATAGAGTGATAAAGAAGCTGAATTCCAAGCAGAAGCTTTGCAGGTACACTTAATTGCCAGAATGAAAATATTAACTACAGACAGAAAGAATATGGTGTTGCTCTTGCAGCAAAAATAAACTTGATAGCTCATATAAGGATAAAAAAATGCAAGGGTATAAAGAAAGAACATATAAGCATTTAACACTTTTTACCCTTTACTGTGTTAAAAAAAGAAAGTTATAGTATTTCAGTGTTCATAATCCCATATCTGGATATACTTAAGTGAAGACAGGAACCACAAAGAAAAATAATTCAGTGGTAGGAGTAATGAAGTACAGTTAAGCAGGGTTAAAAGGGCAGTGTAAGGAAAGGGATACTGAAAATAGGGGAATGTGCATACTCCTCAGCTGTATTTTGATAAAAACTGGTCAGTAAACACAACACTGAACATCTAATTACACTGTGCATAAAATGCTAGCTCATATTTCCTTTTTAACTTTCCTTTAGGCAGGACTAACTTGGCTAACAAAGTCAAACAATAAATACATAAGTAGACAACATTTATAGACAGATAGCTAGACAGACAGATACTAGAAGCCAAACAAAGACACAGAGAGATGACATTTCATGAGCCAAGAAAGAATGGCTAGACCATGTATTAATAAATAAATAAATGCTATACTGTAGCATAGTTTGCAATAAGTATATATATGGTTAGATAATTTATGAAATAATGCAGAGCCAAAGGGAGAAAGCATAGTGAAAATGCATCATAGGTGTATTAAACCCACATAGAATGTCATTGATTAAAAAATAAGTGATAAGAATTCAGTTTACAGAAATCTTTCTAAGCATTATTTCTCAAAGGAGTGAATGTAAAGCAAAATTATATAATAGAGATAATCAGGCAACATATGGAAATTATCCCAAGCATTCCTTAAAATAAAATTAACATGGGACATAAGTCCTTCGTGCTAGTGCCATAGTTATATCTAGACACTAACCTGGAAAATTGTTATAATGAAAGTTGAATATTGCTTCAAGTGCCTGCAGATCATTTTAAACAGTGAGTTAATGAAGGTATTACTGTTTTCATTCATTTTACTAGCTAGTATCTGAAAAGTGTGCTTTTATAAATCCTTAGAGTTTTGTTTTTTATACGTATCTTTAGATTTTGGGTAAGAATACCCTAGCAAGTTATTTTTCAAGATTACCTAGCTTAGTTTTGATTTCTTCACACATCTGTCATACATATACACAAAATACTACTGTATGGGAAAAGAAACATTTAACATTACCTCTAACTTATAATCTCAGAGCATTCATATAACCGGATGACTACCTTCCCTATGGTAAGGCCTGCTCTGATCAGTATAGCCTGTTTAGCTACCTCTTTTCATGACTGGACAGGTGACAGACCAGAATTTTGTCCATAAGGGTTTCCACCACCACTTATGTAGCAGTAAGTTGTCAGGGACAATGTGTTTGTTTGACAGCTACATTCTTTTTTTTATTCTTAGAAAATGATAATTGTATAAGATGCAGCATTAAAATTCTCATATAAGTAACATCTATAATGGCAATGATATTGCACAAATTCCTGAGATTTCTAATCCTTTTCTAAGCCACATCATTCATCACTACTTAAGCTTCCTGGGCTTATTGTTTTGTTGATGTGAATGGTTGTACATCCTGTTTGGTAAATAGCAATGGTTGCACAACTAAAGAATTTATTCCATGGGTACCTAAATGTAACTCTTAGATGTTGTTGTAGTTAATGTGACAAGCAAATTACAAAACCAGTTTCTGTTATTTATTTATACATATCTATATCTAACTATCTATATGTGTGTATGTATATATATATATATATATATATATATATATCTATATATAAAATATGTGTGTGTGTGTATTTGTCTTGTGGGGTAGAACACTGATCTCCAGGGACCATTTTCAGACTCAGCCCAGGAGAGGTGTCTGGTTAAGTGACTTGCTCGATGTCACAAAATTAAACAGTGGAAGATGAGAGAATCAAACCTTGCACCACTGGATCTTAGGAAACAGCTTGTTAACAGCTCCTTCATTATTTAATTGGCAGACAGTTTGGTTGTGCTATTACATTATGGAGTCATTGGCTTTGGCTAAAAAAATCTCTATTCAGTGATATAACATTTTCACATTTCTAAAGTTTGGTAGGAAGGTCAAGAGCAGCAAATAGGCAAACAGCCCAGTGAAATCCAAACATATACGCAATGTATCTTTAAAATGAGATCTGAGGCTCTGTAAATGTTGGCCAACATTTCGGAGCTTTTCTCCTTGGGCCTCCACTGAAAATGGATTTCTACTCAGTCAGTCTTTCCTGGTAATCAAATGCCAATAAATAAATAAATAAATAACAGCAAAGGACAGAGCATCTAGACCATCCTAGCCCACAAGCTATATGATGAGAAAAGCAGCACAGATCAGGTCCAGGGGTATGCTGTGCAATTATTATAGGAGAATCAGTCCCATTGTAAGTTAAAAATTAAAGACCGGAAATGAGCCACTCATTTATTTACAGTGGTCGTCATCAAGGACTATTCACAGTCAAACCACAAGATATGTATTTTCTAGATTATGGCATCTTTCTCTATGAGAAGTAGTAACCTCATAGTTTATTTTATTTAAGTTGGGGTGGGTACATGGGTCCCTGTCCATGCATGAAAGCCATTGTTGGCTTTGTTACTTTCCCCTACAGGGGAAAAACATAAAAAGTAAAGCTTTTATTTTTCAGAGTTCTGTTCAGTGTTTTTCTATGTTAAGAAGAACTTTGATAGAAGATTGGAGAATGTTACTTTGAACCAAACTACAGCCAACCTAGAAAACAGGTTTTGCACAGATACTGTTTGCACCTCTAGTAGCTCAGAAGACAGTGTATGCCTTAATATGCTGCATTTACAAAGTCAGCTAATAGAAGGTTGGTTGTAACTTTCCTAAAAGAGTCTTTTTCATTTAGAAATAAAAAAGCTGTTCTGTCTTTGAGTTCCACACCACCAATATATAGCTCCAAAGCATTATCTATTATTCTTTAACTCACTTCCTAACAAGAACAAAGCATGCATTGAAAACCACTTGTACAGAACAGTATTCTATTAGGACAACTTTATGAGGGTCTGGTTAGGTAACATTTCAGGAGCCACCACACAAAAGGTATTTGTCCCTCTAAGGCAAATTTTCTACCATGACGGGATTAAGATCTTTCTCCTGTTTATATCTATTTGAAAAATAAGCATAATATTTCTACCCTCTGTTATTTCTTCTCACAATAAAATACCTCACACTTGTGCCTGACTAGGCTATTCCTTGATTAACATTTGATGAAGGTCATGGAAACATCTAAGGCCAGACAATAAAATAGCATTGTGTGGTTATCTTAAAGTAAAATTTCCATTTTCCATGAAACAGCCATATCCCTTGATTTGACCACCTGTGTTCATGAAACACTCAGATTCAAAGATTAACATCAGTATGTTTATAAGTCATGTTTCCATGGGAGTACACAGTCTGCAACCTAAAGCCCTTTTCCCCACCCCATACAAATTATTATGAGCATGCCCATATGATTCAGAGGAATATAAACAAAAAGGACACTGTGGGAGAATAAATAAAAAAATCTTCTCTTTCCATGATCTCACTCCATCAATAATGTATGTAGACTCAATACAGAAACAGTTTCTCACAGACATTGACTTCAGGGTGTTTCACTTGGCAGCTTCATTCATTTATCTGATAGGAGACATAAAAATATCAAGATACACAACATACAGGCCAAGAACATAACTAAATGTTTCCAGCTTTTTCAAGAAAAACACTGAACTCTGAAATAGCAGTGTTAATTTCCTTTACTAGGCAGTAATGAATAAAGAAGATATTATGTAGTCCTTGAGTACCTAATGGGCAACAACAACAGCCAGGCAAAAAACACCATTGTATGAGTAAAATAGCAAAGAAGGCATAAGAACAGCGATAAGACACTTCCAATGACAGAAAGTGTCTCACCCTAATGACTACAGTGTACATCAGTAATTCCAAACAAAACAAATTAACAGCCCAACACAGCATCAGGTTTTATCCTTGAGGTAAGTGTTATATTTGGACCTTGTATCCTTGTATAAGCTAAAACTGCGGTGGTGGTGCTGCGGTAGCATTGTCACCTAACAGTAAGATGTTGTCCTGTTCGATTCTCAGCTAGAGGGTCTTCTGTGTGGAGACATATGTGAATGGGCATACCTTCGTTGAAGGTTGTGCATCAGGGATGGCAACCCGGCATGTAAAAATCTACTGCCAATCATTAGCGAACCGGAGTTCTGCTGGGGCGACCCCTAACCGGGAAAAGCCGAAAGACGCAACAACATCCTTGTGCAAGCTCAGTAATGTGCATTGATTTTTAGTAGCTATTGCAACAGACATTAACTGGAAACAAAAGCAGATTTAACGGGTTTTACACCTGGGATGTGAAGTAATTTGTATTTTCTTCTTTGACTGGGCCATGTGATTCATAGGTAGACAAAAACTGTATGCAGAGTCACAACTCAATGACATTTTAAGCATTTAAAAATACAAAACTTTTAATATGCTGCCCTAAGGATTATTATTATTTTTGTTTTATAAAACTAGGCAACAGATTTATAGGATCATAGGATTATAGGAAGTTACTAGGCTACTGGCTCTGAGGCCTTTATAGGCCTAGCCAAGAGTTTAGCCCATGCATAGACAAGTCAGCACCTGCTGCCCCTGTCCAGCAGGGACACGGGTGGAATCCCAGGGATGCATTTTCTGTTTCCCATCCAATTATCCAGGTTGTGCTTAAAAAGGGGTAAAGAGGTACTTTGCTTGATGTGGAGAGGGGGCCTATTAAACAGATGGGATAGTCTCTGGGACACAAATCTGTCCCACCAACAAGTCCTATTGATGCCACAAACCAGGTTGAGGCTACGTGTGCAGGTTACTGGAGTGGAGCTTGACTTGTAGATATGCAGCAATCTCATCAAGGCAGGGTCTGAGATCACCTTGTATGCCAGACAGAGGTCACCTCTGAGGAGTCTGTACAAGACTAAGTAGAGGGACAGGGACTTTAGCCTTTCTGTGTAATTTCACAATAGCGTGTCAGCAACTAGAGAATTGAGTAACAAGTAAACGCAAAAGATGCTGGATACCTTTGAAGAAATACGGAGCCAACAAGCTATAATACCACAGGTTTAATATAAAAAAAATAAAACAGATGCTTCAGATTTAGTGCTTTCATCCACTATAATGTGGACTTCCTCAGAATGTTTTAAATGAATCAATCAACTACTTATATACAGCTTTAGGCACCAAAATTACTGAATTCCTTTGTTTAAAAGAATATATACACTGAAATTTTTGCATAAACAATACATTTGATCAGAGAAGAGCACTCTGCATAATATGCTATACATAATATGCTATACACAACATACCATGCACTACTTGTGCAACAAAACAAATCTAAATATGTTATATTAACTCATATATTAATAGAACTATTGTATAAAATTGTGCTTTTTACAGTACTTTGCAATGAAGTTAAAAATCAATAGTAATTGTAATAATTATATTAATTACCACAATAATCATTATAATAATAATCTTATCTGTCTTAGTTGATATTAGTGGGAGATGCTTGTATTATCTTATTACATAAACTATTCAAAATGCAAAAAATAAAAAAAAATAAAATCATAAATAAATTAAAAATATAATATAAACACAGACATATACTTGTATGTGTCTAATTCAAAAATATCAACTCTGTGTGTAATGTGTGTTGGTTTGTTGATGCTACGTTTCTATAAGTAGTATTACAATGCAGTCACTAAATGTACCTCTGTAACATGGGTTTAATAGTTATATAGTCAATAATGGGACTTATAAGGGAAGAATACAGGGATATTATGACCTCCTTGTGCCTGGATGAGATACCCTTCCTAATAAGATGGGTCATGTAGAAAACTTTCCATACAATGGAGGCAATATGGTTGTCAAAATTTAGTTTGCTATCAACCTGGGTGCCCAAATCCCTCACAACTGATTGCATGCTTAAGATGTTGTTAATAATGTGATAAATTGTGGTGACATCACTCTCCCTGAAGGGGATGATGATGCATTTTTTGGTATTCAGCTTGAGGCCATGTTTCTGGCACCAGTCATTTCTTTGGGTGACATCCTCTTGAAGGATGTCCACATCACTATGGGAATTAATGACAGCACCCAACTTGCAGTCATCTGCAAACTTGATTAGCCATAGCCCACTGGTTCTGGCCTGCACCTCAGAAAAGGGTCTATATCAGAACATTGAAGTTTCAAAACTTTGAATGTTCTAATATCGAACTCTATTCAGCGAAAGCTGAAAACATCGAGCATACAGAACAGCGAATTTTTTTCCTAGGGAAAAAATTTGTTGTTCCAAAACACATACACACAACACAAGCACACCAAACAAACAGCAATCCACACACATACACCTAAAATCTTACACCTAACCCTACACTAAACTATACACACACCACTAACTATCCACTTACCTTAACCCAAACCCTAACCCTAAGGTCCATCACTATCGCACACTCACCTCACCCGCATCCTAACCCTAACTTACCTACCCCACCCTAACTCTCAAATCCACACAATCGCACACTTACCTGACCCGTGCCCTAACCCTAACTCAACTAACCTGTCCTAACCCTCATGTCCACACAATCACACACATACCTCACCCGTGCCCTAACCCTAACTCAACTAACCCACCTTACCCTCACGTCCACACAATTGGACACATTACTAACCCACACCCTAACCCTAACTAACCTAACCTGCACTCAATCGGACACTTACCTGAACCCAACCAGTAACTTTCCACCACAGTGCTGAAAATACCAAAGCAACAGAAATGGACAACCAAATTCTTTCCCTAGGAAAAAATTTCTATTGCTTCGATATTTTCAGCTTTCGCTGAATAGGGTTCGATATTAGAACATTCGAAGTTTTGAAACTTCGATTTTCTAATATAGACTCTCAGAAAAGTATATCCCAAAGGAGGTTTAACTTCTAACAGCTACATAAAAAGGTATATGGCTGCAAAATGCTTTAAAACTAGACTCAGAAACACTTTTTTAAATTTTTGTGTGGCAACAAAGTATAACAATTTTTAAAGCTCTGAAAAATACTTTGGATATGCTGTTCTGCTGGGCGATGGTATGCTCTATCATGACTAGAGTTTAAGAGTGCTGAAAGTGCTTAACAAATTTATTAAGCACCTGCCTTATGTCAGAAAGGTGCTTAACAAGCTTAACAACCAGGTATTTTTCTTGCAATCCTTGTGCTCCATGCAGCAATCATTGTGATCCATGCACTGCACGTTTAAATTATGCATGCCTTTCAGCTATTATGCTTTAGTCTCAGGATATAGCATAAAGACCAGACACTACAAAAGAGTGAAAAGAAACAGCAGATACAACAACTGAGTGGAAGAAACAGCAAACACTACAAAAGAAGCAACCTGTAAAACACTTCTCCTTGCCTCAATAAAATGGCAGACTAAAATGTATAGATTCTGGCCACTGTTGCTGCAGCAGTGCCAAGTGCTTCCCAGCGGTTAAACATGTAAAGTGCACTGTGCTCCTACATTTTTAATTGTAGCCAGGAGTAGCTGAAGCTTCAGGTACTAAAAAGAATTATGGTCATTTCTCTTTGATCATAGCAAACTCATTTTGTATTATTGATGTGGATTTCAAGGTGGACCTCATGAGCTTTGCTCTCAATGTAAATTTCTTGAGTTTTGTGTCTTGAGCATGTTATACAATTGCTGTCATTGATGACCCAGTCTCAGTCTTCTCCATTAAACAGATGTCATAAGCTATAATATTCCTCCATGTAATAAAAAATAATTTGTACAAAGTCTCAGTGCCATTATGATTTTTTCTGATGTATTTTTCACCCTCTTCTTTGTACATTTTTTTAATTATTTTCAATGTTTTTATTATATGAGTAAATGCTTTACTCAAATGACACATTTCACCGTATAAGGGTAAATGGGGTATAAACCTTAATGGAGATTCATTCAGCTAAATATTTGCAAAGAATTTCCCTATATTTTGAGAAAGATTCCAAATACAGATTTAAAAATGGCTCTCTGAAGGCTAGAACTTTACAATTAATTGTTTAAACTTAACATGATTACTACTGTTCCCAGGCATTGTTGCAAACTAGAGTTGGTACACAAACAGAAGGGGTTACATAGAGTGAAGATCTCTTGTTTAACAGCTGCTTTGTCCCTGTAGGAAACACTTGACTAATTATTTGATTTGCTGCCAAAGAGTTGGTTTTAAAGTAACAGTCATTGCAGGACATGTTTTCATACTTACATATAAGATCCCATTTTATCAATACAATTACCAGATTTTTTGGACCCACTCCATTCCTTCTGACCATTTCATTGTCCACTCTTCCCTTGATGTGAGCAGGTTGTGGTGAAGCTGTCATAGAGGCAACCATAACTGGACTTCCTGTGAAATATATCATAAAAGCAGTTTGAGGTGGATATTTAACGAGTGCAGAATGGGGTCATCCCCTGCTTCTACTAGTGTGCAAGTGACATAACCTCTTAAGTAGCTCTTCCCTACCATCACAAGTAGATAGTTCCCATTAAGTCCTTAGTCTTCACCAAAAATTCATTATGTGAGACATGCTCTACAACATGCCCCTTGACTTCTTGTCTTGGAGAAGTGAGGAGACAATGCATTTTTCCTCATCTTCCAAACCAATACTGGAACTGCTTCCCAAACATGGGTCATATGGCTTATAGCTGATAATCAGGGCTCTATTACTCTACAACAAGGTTATCAGCAACGCAAACACCAGAAAGATATACTGAATATGTGTTGTGTTACACAATACTTTTCATCTTGAACCTCATATCACATAGCCCACATGCAAGAGCCATGTGAACCTCATAAATGCCACTTTATCATCAATCATTCACCAATTTAGATTCTGGCTAATGACTTTTTCTTTAGTAGCTACCAATAATTTTGGTCAAGAGCATTTAGAATTTGAATCTTAGTAACCCACTTCATATACTAATGCAATTTTATTGTGCAGTACTGGCTCTAGAGGCATTCTTCTTTCCATCTGCCATGCAAAATACACCTTAAGATACAAATGTTAGCAAGGATAGCAATACAGATCGCAAGAAGGGCTCCCACCATTGTTAGCAGTTTAAAAGCATTACCCCATAAGCTTAAGCATGTCATTTGCCAAAACTGTTCAAATTTACAATATTAAATACAGGTTCATACCCCAACAAATCATTAGCTAATCTAGCTAACAAAATAGTACAAAGAGAGAACGCTCATCTACAATGCTGGTGATTCGGGTTTCTTTAGTGACTCAGTTACTGGAAGAGGGGTACCTCTCCTTTTCCTTGTTTTTGTTTTCCGTACTCTTATTTACACATCCTAATCTTGCTTTCAGTCATTATTTCTCCTGCCTCTCATTTCTGCTCCACTTATTATCTTCAACAAATACGTTTCTTATGTTTCCTTCTCTTCCTGTCCTCCTTCTTAACCACTGTTTGCATTTTCTACTCTCCCATTTGCTTTACGAGTAAATAATAAACTCGCACTTATAACATGTAACACATTTCAATGCTACATTATATTGTATTTATCTTGTTTTAATGATGGTATATGTATATTGTTCAACATGTTATATGTGTACCAATATTTGCAGTAATCTATGTATTCAGATAATATTGTAATAGGATGTTAGTTTTTTCCTAGATATTGATATTTTCTGTCCTTATATATGTGGAACTTTTCTCCCCGGGCCACTGTTGAAAATGGTTAAAATTATCCAGTTGGACTTTCCGAGTAAACAAATGTCAATAAATAAAAATCTCTTCTTAGGAGAAGATGTGTGATGAATCACACCAATGGAAAAGATCAGAACAATGAAAAACAGGCATCAGAATCAGCAAAATTAGAACCAGAACACTGACAGACTGAATGAAAACTGACAGTAAAGCACACTAATGCAACACCCGCAAAAAGCAAAATTTTCCCCCTCCCACACCACCATTCATATAGTAGAGAAATCACTGGTATATGAGAATCCCTTCTGGCACATACTGTGAGCACATCCCAAACCTAAAAAAAAAAATGCAAACTGCACAGTGCAGCCAAAGCTTAAAAAAACC
This sequence comes from Protopterus annectens, assembly GCF_019279795.1. Taxonomy (NCBI): domain Eukaryota; kingdom Metazoa; phylum Chordata; order Ceratodontiformes; family Protopteridae; genus Protopterus; species Protopterus annectens. Next base: position 108,658,569 of record NC_056728.1, on the reverse strand, counting down.
CTGCAAATAAAATCAAAGTGCACAAGCAATACACACAACCAGTACAACCACATACAATGAAAATAAAAACCCTACAAAAACAATTAAAGCACATGTTTCTTCCTGAAGATGTTAACTGATCACTTAGTACACCAGAATCCAAGTTTACTATTCCTGGAAGGGGACTATATAGTGATGGGTTAAGTGGACTGGAGAAGACCATGTAGATAATATAGTATAAGGATGACTTATGTTCTTGGGAGGACAGTATGCACAGGCAAAATTGTTCTCCATTATTTTGAATTAAACTTTGAAAACACTCATGAAAGAGCCTCTCCTCACAGATAATGGGACTGTCACTTTAGGGCTGTCCTCTATGAAAATTTATTTTTCATTCACAGTGCATCACCCTTTAGAACAAAAACATGAAATGAGAGAAGAGTAATTCTGGTGAATGTGAGGAGAGTTCAACTGCTGTACTTTCAGCGACCAGCGACTGTTGCTATTTCTTCAGTGTTGTGCAATCACAGGGCTGTTATTTATAAGTTGCAGGGTATGGGGGTCTACCCTCACATGGAGGGTGCAGGGTGGACTTGCCCCTTGCAAAAAGAGCTTTGTTTGTTTTTCATTGAACGCTGCTGTCAGTGAATATTTTTCACATTATTGTATGCTGGAGAAGCATTATTCAATAAATAATCATGATTTCTAGTTCTGGAGGTGATGTGCCACACCTGTGTTGAATTTTGAGATCTAAGATGTTGAAAACTGGTGAACTTACAAATAAACATTGAGTAGAATTCATTCTCTCCAAGTAAATGATTAGCATATAACTTATTGGGTCTCAGGAGCAAAGTGTTAAAATCTCTCATTATCAATATAGAATTTATTTTACAATACTTTTGGCTTTCCTGATTTATTTTACAATATTTTAAGATGCCTTGAATAGTTGTTTCAAAATTATGACTGCTGCAAGTATCTTAATGTAATTGATACTAGTGACAGAGACCAATGTCGAGTAAAACATCCTTTATTTATGCTGTATTTCCACTTTGTATGACTACAGTTAGGGGGTCTTCATTAGTAAGAGAATAGAACTCCCTCCTGTGCTTTGACCAGGCCCCTTATTAAGGAAAACATGGAAATGATTCTATATAAATGGTGATGTGCAGCTGGGGTCCTTGAGCTAGATTTCAGTTACACCTAGTAACTGACTCGTTTTCAATGATTCACGTTTCTTGGCAGTGCATTTTATTTCTTATGGTATGTGCATTTAGGTGGTAGATTTTATAGCACTTGTTGTTTAAGTTTCTTTGCTGTTTTATTTGAGAGGAACATTAATTATTTTTTCCTGGAAAAATATTCATAGGTTCATAGGTGTGTACTAGGCTAATGGCCCTGGCGCCTTTACAAGCCTAGCCTATAGAGGTGCCCTGGCATCATGCCGCCCGACATTAGTTCCCAGTGCCTCTATCAAGTAGAGACACTGGAGTGACCCCGGGCTGAACTTTCTATTTCCCATCCACTCATCAAGATTTCTCTTGAAGAAGGCCAGTGAGGTGCTCTGCTTGACATGTATGGGAAGTCTATTTCAGAGCATGGGCAGTCTCTGGGTTATGAACCTATCCCTCCAGCATGTTCTGTTTATTGTGGTAATGAGGTTGAGGTCTCTGGAGCATGTGGTGCGGAGGGATTGGGATTTCTTTAGGTGTAGCATTTCTAACAGAGCTGGGTCAGACATGGCTTTGTAAGCAAGTAGAAATCGCCTCTTAGTAGACAATATGAGACAGAGAACAGCTGGAGTTTTTTGAGTTTGTCTATGTAGCACATGTGTTTAAGGCCTAACAGTGATTTTGGTGAGGCCCAAGAAGAGGCAAATGAATGGGTAGGTAGCCGGGGTAGTAATTTGAATTGAGTCTTGAGGTAATGGGAATGGAGGTGAAAGTGGAGAAGTGAAAGCTAAAGAAGGGCCAGGGCTGGAGTCTCTATCACTTGCAATGGGCAGCTTTATTACAGCCAATAAAATAGAAGAATCATTTTCTTAGTCCATGTTGGTATTAGCTTAGCCAGTTTGGTAAGTGGCATTATTGAAATATGCATTTTCCCTTGTTAAAGGGATTCTATACTTTGATATATATCTGAGATAATTATTTGGGTAGAATACAAACTACTTTTGGACTAGTTTCCCTGGGATGAGTTTTATCTAATGTAGCTTTCACTTCATCTGATAAAACTAGTATGTTTTGACGTAATTATAGCATTAGAGTGAAGTTACTAAATAAGTATATTTGTGCTGGGCTGTGTTGTAGTTATGCTTTCCTGTGTGAATTAAGTGCTCTGCAAACTAGACCATTGCTTAGAGGATGAATATTTCATTATAAATAAGAGCTGGTGAGTAGAATATGTTGATCTAATGAAGTTTGGTTTAAATTAAGCTTATCTCTGTATGTTTGCATTTATTTTTAAAACTGCATTTTATTTTAGGTCCCCTCTTTTTTTTTACTAGTCAGGAGATTGCTAGTGCTGTGTCTGACAGCCAGTTATGTTGATGGTGTTTTGTACATTTATCCTCAAATGCCATTCATAGTTCTTTGCTAGATGAGGGAGAGGAATATATTGCCCTTATTTCTATGGACAATGAAAAGGATTTTATAGGATGAGCCATGCTTCTGTTTTACTTACTCCATTAGCATTAGATCCACCAAATGTAGTAAATGGGAATAACGTTAACTGTTCACATTAGTGTAAGAATCAATATGAGTCAAAGGATTTACTTTACTGAAGTGTTAATATCCTAAACATCTACTCACTTGCATTTAGACTCTTTGGTTGTATAAAATATATGTTGCATTTTCTCAATTTCTGTTCAAACTACGGACTCACATTCATGTCATGTAGCATCACTGTTAGTACTAAATACCACATGGGGGGAGTCCCTGAGTCTCCCAAAAACTGGCATATGCTAGGACTAAAGGTAGAGACAAACCCGGAGAACATAACCCATAGTCTAGGTAATACCTTGTGGCTAGTGCAATCTCTTTAAAAAAGCCTTATTGCCATGGTGGGGTTTGCTAACTCCGTCAAAGGAGGAAGACAAATACTGTTATATTCAAAACAACCATATGAGGACAATTGTAAACTGAAAGACAGAATTATAAGTATTTAGTCTAAATGGTGAATGGAAAAGAGAAATGTTTCTATAAAAATTAATATTAGAAGGTTTATTATAATCCTGAAATATAATTTACCCAGCTGACAGTAATTAGGTTGAAAAAAACAAAACTAAACAAAACATTACAGGTAGAAACAAAACAACCAATTCAAAAAGTCAGAAGTGGTTTTCTGTGTTAAGCAGAGCTGCTCGCCCACCACACAAGCAGCTGCACACCCTACTTAATATAATCAGCTCATGATTATGTCACATAGGTGGACAGGGAAAGATATTATACCAGGACATTGTTTTTCATCAACTAGTATACTCCGGGATACATAGCACTGTGGTATGTCTTACTCGATAACCAGGAGGCAATGTCAAAGCAGGGGAGATTTTTCTATTGTGAAATGATTGGCAATAACGTAATAAAAATACATTCATGTTTTAAAAAATACATTTATTAAATAGCATTACGGATTTGGGTAAAATAACACATTATAAAGAAATCCCATGTAATTATCACATTTGCCATAATAATCATGTCTAAAACATGTGATGGACATTTTCTCCCCAGACTCTGGAATAGATTGCCCATACATGTCAAGCAGAGTGCCTCTTTGGTCCTCTTCAAAAGGAACCTTGACGATTGGATGGGAGAAAGGAAATTCACCTGGGGATCATGTCAGTCGCCCTGCTAGACAGGGGTCCATGGAAGGAAATAGTGTGGGAAAAAATAGCCAGGCAATTGTTCTGGCTAGGCTTGTATAGGCCCTAGGGTTGATAGCCTAGTACCAACCTATGAACCTATGAACCTATGAACCTATATTATTGAATGTATTTGGTGTGTGTATCTCTTTTTGTATGCTGAGGGCTGAGCTGGAGAAAGCTCCATTAGGATCTGGTCTGTACCCTGGTTAGCAAACTAAAATAAGCAAGGGTTCTACAAGTAGTAGTGCTTTGAGAATACAGGATCATAATAATTTGACAAGCCAGTATGCACGAGTGCAAGCAATGCCACATGTTTTACTATTGGCGTTATGCCTGCCTGCAGTTGCATGTCCTAACGATGAGTTTCGAACTGCTCGCTCTATTTTAGTTAATGAGAATTTTGTTGCCAGCAGCTGCTCAGATTATTACAGTACTACTGAACACTTTTTTCCTTTGTTGCATGCTCAGAATAGCACATGCTCTGGTAAGATGGAAGTGGGATTGGATGTATTTTGTTTTCAGCTACAGCATGCATACTATGTGCAAATCATTCTTTGATCATGATGAGCCACCTCTGAAAATAACTGCAGTGAATGAGGGAGAGGGATAAGAGCTATTCCCTCGTAGACCAAAGATAGATTACAAGGAGCTATTAAACACTTACATAGTATGTATTTTGGAGGCGAGTTACATGATTGACTTGACAGCATAATTTTCTTTTGTATTTACTTGTAACAGCTTTTTGGCACTATACATGTAAGACTTATCTCAGTGACAGCACAAATTAAAAGGCAACAAATGACAAACCATTTATTCTGGGTGGTGATTTGCTAATATTTCAAGAATTGAAGAACAAAAGGAAACTTTTCATTTTATGTAGAAACACACACACACACACACACACACACACACACACACACACACACACACACACACACACACACACACACACACACACACAAATGTACTGGCATCTGGACCACATGCCAATGCCGACTTAATTTAATCTATCCCTGCGACAGCAAACACTTCAGAAGTACTATTCAGAACAGCAAAGAGATATGTTTTTGGAGTGATCTCAAATAACACCAATTGTTTTTTTTTTAATTAAATGGCATTTTACAGTTGACTTGCCCTGCTGAGGCTGGCCCTGATGCAGCTCAACTGGCTTTGATAAATGACTTGATTAGATTACATACTTTGCATATTTTCTTTGGATATTTAAAAACATTCTCATTTGACTTCTTTATAAATGTTGTATTCGAGTTTAAAAGCATAGCATAATGGTTTTTGTTTCGTTTTCCAATCATTAACACCTTATTGTATATCTAAGACACAGATGCCGATAAATTTATCGCAAGAGCAAAGCACAAGAGGTAAATCTGGGCATCAGTGTTGAGAACACATAATAAGGGTTATAATCAGTGAGATATGATCATAACTCTTTTCAAGTGTACATTGCTTTATCTGCTCTATGTACTAGTTACACAAAATGAAAATGTGTAAGGGCACAGTCTTTTAATGGCTATAAACGCCCTAGAAAACCTGCAAAACACTTAGCACTGCTAAATAGATAGCAGGCAATAAATGAACGTCTTTGAAAGCTATTAGATACTTTGTTCATCCACATCTTTTGTTTATAGGTGTGGCAGATGGAAGTATCTAAAAGATTTTAAAGTTCTTTCACCTTTTGGCACTGTTCTTTGCTGGTCAGCACTGTCCACTGTTAGTCTTCAGCACGAGACTCAATTTTAAAAGTGATTTCATGATGCATGACACACTTTTGTTAAGTACCCCTAAGCACTATTAAAGATTGGGTTTTGTATTCACATGTCCTCCCTGTGTCATTGTGAATTTTAAAGGAAGGTTCATTTTCCTCCCGTCTTTCTGTGATATGCTAATAGGCTGAAATTGTGATCTTCAGACTGTCCTTAGGTGTGGATGTAGACTCTGTGTCCATCCTGTGATGGGGTGATATCCTGCCCATGAATGGCTCAGTTTTCCAACAATCTTTCTGGGTCGGATTCAGAGGTGTGCACACTAGCAGGTGTTAAGTCTGTAGGTTTGTTTCTGTGATGGAGACAGTTAGTATATATTGTTGAGGTGCTAAAATTATTTTAACTTCCTTGCAGAGTCAAAACTGCCTTATCCTAATGAATCTGTAGAAAGAGAAAGCTTGCTGTTCTGTTTGTTAAAATAGGCAAGAATAATTTTTAAACATAATTAATAGCAGAAATGGGCCTATAAGAGGCTATCAAAAGTGAGCCATTATCAGATTTGAGTATTAGCATTATGAGATTATCTTTGCAACTTGGAGAGGCTATCCTTATTTTTAATATGCTATTAACGAATTTGTAAATTTCTCCAGGAAAACCCTCTTCCCTCTGGATATATCTCCAGTGGGAGACCATTAAGATGTCAGACTTTCCTCTTGGCTGGGAGACATATGCTATGTCTCCCTCTTCCAATGTGATATATTGTACTAAGGAATATTCCAGAGTGTGGTCTAGCTTAGATTTAGTTGACCCAGAAACTCTAGCAAAGATTCCTCCTATCTGCTCCACTGAGAATTATCAGTATATAGAGCAGCATAAAAGTGCCTGAAGCTTACAAGTACCCCATCTGGAGCTGATAACACCCCTTTGTCATTGTGATCTTTAATGTAAGTTATTAGTCTACTTGCCATCTGTTGCCTAAGTCTTTTTGCCAGAAACTTGAAGGTTTATAGGTTCATACGTTGGTACTAGGCTATCGGACCTAGGGCCTATACAAGCCTAGCCATAACAATTCCCTGGATATTTCTTCCCACAATATTTAATTCCCTGGACCCCTGTCTAGCAGGGTGACTGACGTGATCCCCGGGGTGAATTTCCTATCTCCCATCCAATCGTCAAGGTTCCTTTAGAAGAGGGCCAAGGAGGTGCTCTGCTTGACATGTATGGGCAGTCTATTCCAGAGTATGGGGAGTCTCTGGGTCAGGAACCTATCCCTCCTGCATGTTTTGTTCATTGTGATAACAAGGTTTAGATCCCTGGAGCGTGTGGCTCTGAGGGATTGGGATTTCTTTAAGTGGAGCATGTCCAACAGCTCAAGGTTTAGCATGGCCTTGTATGTTAAGCAGAGATCACCTCTGAGTAGACAATATGCCACAGAGTATAGCTGGAGTTTTTTACTTCAGCATCCTTGGTAAATTCTTCATTGTAATCTAGTAGGTTGTTGAGTGTATCCTTTAATTCTATTATGAGACCATTGTCTGTTGTATGAAGGATAGTGCCTATGCTCTGCTTGGTTAAGTATCTTGAGTCGGTAAGCCCTAAACTGTGGAGATGATTGCCTGTGGTCCAAATATGTGAAATCTTTTGAAAAGAAAGTTAGCTTGGATTTAAAGGAATTCCCAGTTTGCCCTCCCAATCCATTACCTTTTCACAAAAATACCACATACGCAGATGATCTAGTATTTGCGCATGACTATGTAAATTTCTATTTGAAAGTGTAGCAGTATCTCCTAAGGTGAGTTGAACCTTCCCTTCTGGTAACAACCCAACAGTTCATATGGCCACCTGCTGCTGAATATAACAATATAACCCAGCAATAACAGTCCTGGCAGTTACAAACCACACTTTGAGTTAAATCAAACCTCATGTAAGATTAAAAAAAAAGTTAGGTAAACATATAAGCAAAAAAAAATATATATATATATATATAAGTATGTATAGGTTTAAGTAAATGTACATCTTCAAAAGAAGCCTTCCAAGGAGGAGACCAATCTTCTCTAATTGGAGAAGATATCATGCATGAGTACACCTCTCTCTAATTTATCTTACACAAATAAGTACTGCATCAGTGGGTTGTCTTCCAGCAGTTGGAAACATCAAATAGAATGTCTACATAATAAGAATGTAACTGCACATGGTAACAAATTATTCAACTGGTTTGAGACCAAGGAGTTGATATTTAAGAGTAGTTACCAAATATGTCATATGAAAAAATAGTGAGATAAAGCATTACTATATCACTGACAGTTAAATCTTCTTACATGGATTAATACTGAGTGTTACCAGGCAACAATCAAATCCACCAGTCATATCACAGAGTCAAAGAGTATGCCAATGGCTTCAAAAGGGTGCAAAGCTTGTCTTAATAAGTACAGACGTGTTTCCTGGTCATAGTCAAAAGATACACTGATTTAGATAACTTATATGAGATGAATCAACAAAAGTCTGTGTTTTCAATCACTGGACTCATAATTCAGAAATTGTACTTCCTGACATTATTAGGTCGTCTTCTGTAAATGCTGGGCAAACACAGGACAGAAGAAGTTAGCTCCACCCTGAATTAGTTATCTATCAAAGTGGACCTCACTGCTGAAAATGCCCCTTCTACCTTTGCCACTTATGCCGTTTATATAATGGGAAGGGTTCATTGTTTAAGCTGAGCTGGTCCAGTGATTGATATTTAGGATTATTTGTAGAAACCGTGAACGAAGAAGACCAGATGAGCTTACTTATAGCTTCCTTTATCATAACAAAAGGGCATAAGCCCACCAGCAGCCAAAGATTTAGAAATTCTGAATGATAAAGTCAAATCTCAAATCCTGAACTTACTGGCTTTGTGTATCTTTGTTGCAGGCTGGAAAGCCACTCACTTGGCTCAGTCTTAGGAGCATAATAATTATTGGCATAGTTCTGGGAACCTGAAATAGTAATCACTTTGCCCAGTGTCCAAAGCATGGAAAGAACCATTTTTTTTTCTTTATCATAATGGGTAGAATAATGTACTGCTGAGCAGGTCTAAAGATCAGATGGTCTTGCTCTATGAGTAGGTCTTGTCCTTGAAGTCCATTTTGTTAATTTCTACTGGAGATAAGTTTTGCAATCAGCTGCTTCATGCCTCATAGGTATCCCAAAAGGGTCTATAGCACAACGTCAAACTTACAAAAGTTCGATCGTTGTAATATTGAACCCTTATGTCCGAAACCCAACAAAACCGAAAGCACAGAACAGCAATTTTTTTCCCATGGAAAAAAATCGGTGTTCCGTGACAAAAAAAAAAAAAAAAGAAAAATTAACCTTAAACGGAAGTGGGGGGCTTCACCCCCACATGCTCCCAAATGTGGGGGGGCTGTGCCCCCCACACCCCCCTACTTAAATATAGAAACTCCGGGATTGCACCACAGTGGAGGAATAGCAAAGTCCTGAAAACGGCCCACCGATTTCTTTACCTGGGAAAAAAGTCGATGTGCCGTGGCTTCGCTATTTTCCACTTTTGGATTTTAGGGTTCGATATTACAACATTTGAACTTGTTTTAGTTCGGCGTTGTAATATAGACCCATCCCAAAAGCCTGATAGTATTTCTTCTGCTGTAATATTCAAAATCTAGTCATTTGACTTTAATATATTCTAGTCAGTCTTCTAACCCAGCCAGTGGGGATGCACAAGCCAGTGCATTTCTTTGTGCCGGTCCCAAGCCCAGATAAATGGGGAGGGTTGCTTCAGGAAGGGCATCTGGCATAAAAATTCTGCCACATAATTTATGGCATGAAAATTTCATATTTACATACCGGATCGGTCGAGGCCCGGGTTAACAACGACCGCCACCAGTACTGTTAGCCAACAGGGTGCTGGTGGAAATTGGGCTACTGTTGGCCGAAGGAGAAGAGGAGGGTGAAGGCATGCCCGAAGGCAGGAAGAGAGGAGGAAGGTTAGGAGTGTAGCAGTGAGGGTAGGTACTTTGAATGTTGGCAGTATGACTGGTATAGGAAGAGAGCTAGCTGATATGATGGAGAGAAGGACGGTTGATATATTGTGCATGCAAGAGACCAGATGGAAGGGAAGTAAGGCAGGTGTTTAGGAAATGGATTAAATTGTTCTATCATGGTGTGGATGGCAGTAGAAATGGGGTAGGGGTTATACTAAAGGAACAATATGCCAAGAGTGTTTTAGACGTGAAGAGAGTGTCTGACAGAGTGGTGTTTATGAAGCTCGAAATTGATGGTGTAATGATGAATGTTGTTAGTGCATATGCTCCACAAGTTGGGTGTGCGATGGATGAGAAAGATAAATTTTGGAGTGAGTTGAATGAAGTTGTGGTGAGTGTACCCAAGGGTGAGAGACTAGTGATTGGAGCGGACTTTAATGGGCATGTTGGTGAAATGAACAGAGGGGATGAGGAAGTGATGGGTAGGTATGGTGTTAAGGAGAGGAATGCAGAAGGTCAGATGATTGTGGATTTTGCGAAAAGGATGGACATGGCTGTGTTGAATACGTATTTTAAGAAGAGGGAGGAGCATAGGGTGACATACAAGAGTGGAGGAAGATGCACACAGATGGATTATATCCTATGTAGGAGGGCCAGTCTGAAGGAGATTGGAGACTGTAAAGTGGTGGCAGGGGAAAGTGTAGTTAAGCAGCATAGAATGGTAGTCTGTAGGATGATGTTGGTGATCAAGAAGAGGAGGAGGAGTGTGAAAGCAGTGCCAAGGATTAAATGGTGGAAGTTAAAAATGGGTGATTGTGAAGTGGAGTTTAGGGAAGAGTTAAGACAGGCACTGGGAGGCAGTGGAGAGTTACCGAATAGCTGGGTAACTACAGCAGAACTAGTAAGGGAGACTGCTAGAAAGGTGCTTGGTGTGACATCTGGACAGAGGAAGGAGGGCGGTGGAATGAGGAAGTACAGGAGAGTATGCAGAGGAAGAGGCTGGCGAAGAAGAAGTGGGATTGTCAATGAGATGAAGAAAGTAGACATGAGTATAAGGAGATGAGGCGCATGGCAAAGAGAGAGGTGGTGAAAGCTAACGATAAGGCGCATGGAGAGTTGTATGAGAGATTGGAGACTAAAGAGGGAGAAAAGGACCTGTACCGATTGGCTAGACAGAGGGACAGAGCTGGGAAAGATGTGCAGCAAGTAAGGGTGATAAAGGATAGTGAGGGAAAGGTACTCACAAGAGAGGAGAGTGTGTTGAGTAGATGGAAAGAGTATTTTGAGAGGCTGATGAATGAAGAGAATGAGAGAGAGAGAAGATTGGATGATGTGGGAATAGTGAATCAGGAAGTGAAACAGATTAGCAAGGAGGAAGTAAGGACAGCTATGAAGAGGATGAAGAATGGAAAGGCTGTTGGCCCAGATGACATACCAATGGAAGCATGGAGGTGCTTATGAGAAATGGCAGTGGAATTTTTAACTAGATTGTTTAATGAAATTTTGGAAAGTCAGGAGATGACTGAGGAGTGGAGAAAAAGTGTTTTGGTACCTATCTTTAAAAAAAAGGGTGATGTGCAGAGCTGCAGTAACTACAGAGGGATAAAATTGATCAGTCACAGCTTGAAGTTATGGGAGAGAGTAGTAGAAGCTAGGTTAAGAAAGGAGGTGATGATTAGTGATCAGCAGTATGGTTTCATGCCAGGAAAGAGCACTACAGATGAGATGTTTGCTCTGAGAGTGTTATTGGAGAAATACAGAGAAGGTCAGAAGGAGTTGCATTGTGTCTTTGTAGACTTGGAGAAAGCATATGACAGGGTGCCTAGAGAAGAGTTGTGGTATTGTATGAGGACGTTGGGAGTGGCAGAGAAGTATGTAAGAGTGGTACAGGATATGTATGAGGGTAGTGTGACAGTGGTGAGGACTGCAGTGGGAGTGACAGATCCGTTTAAGGTGGAGGTGGGATTACATCAAGGATCAGCTCTGAGTCCTTTCTTATTTGCAGTGGTGATGGACAGGTTGACAGATGAGATCAGACAGGAGGCCCCGTGGACTATGATGTTTGCAGATGACATTGTGATCTGTAGTGAGAGTAGGAATCAGGTTGAGGAGACTCTGGAGAGGTGGAGATATGCTCTAGAGAGCAGAGGAATGAAGGTCAGCAGGGCTAAGACAGAATATATGTGTGTAAATGAGAGGGAGGGTAGAGGAATGGTGAGGATGCAGGGAGTAGAGTTGGTAAAGGTGGAAGAGTTTAAGTACTTGGGATCAACAGTTCAGAGTAATGGTGAATGTGGAAGAGAGGTGAAGAAGAGAGTACAGGCAGGGTGGAATGGGTGGAGAAGAGTGTCAGGAGTGATTTGTGACAGACGGGTACCAGTAAGAGTGAAAGGGAAGGTCTACAAAACAGTAGTGAGACCAGCTATGTTATATGGGTTGTAGACAGTGGCATTGACAAAAAGGCAGGAGTCAGAGCTGGATGTGGCAGAGTTAAAGATGTTAAGATTTGCACTCAGTGTGACTAGGATGGATAGGATTAGGAATCAGTTTATTAGAGGGTCAGCTCATGTTGGACAGTTTGGAGACAAAGCAAGAGAGACGAGATTGCACTGATTTGGACATGTGCTGAGGAGGGATGATGGGTATATTGGGAAAAAGATGCTAAGGATGGAGCTGCCAGGTAAGAGGAAAAGAGGAAGGCCTAAGATAAGGTTTATGGATGTGGTGAGAGAGGACATGCAAGCGGTTGGTGTGACAGAGCAAGATGCAGAGGATAGGAAGAAATGGAAAGAGATGATCTGCTGTGGTGACCCCTAACGGGAAAAGCCAAAAGATGATGATGATATTCTAGTCAGTCTTCTGAAACCTGTACTTTACAAATGATCTTTTCAACTTCGTTTTGCTTCATTTGGAGTTCATCAGAGTGTGTAAAGTGCAGATTCTGTCTCCTTTAATCTTGTGTCGGTTTTGCTAATATAGTTCAAGAGGTTATGGATTCCCTTTATAAGTACTCAAATTTCTTGTTTAAGGAATCCGCCTCTTTTGAGTTTGCTGATGAATACATGAAGGATTTGTGCTCAAAGCCTACTAAGGTATTACCTTTGGGTTGGGAAATAAGGACAGGATTTACATTGCTTACTTGTTCTAGTTTTAGACATTTATTCATCATTCACACCTCCATTTGAAGGGTAAGTACAATATGAGCTGCATATATAACACTATACCATATTTAAACTGCTGAAAACCCTTTTGAAATATGTGAAGAAAGGAGATGACTGCAAAACAAATATCCCAAATAACATTCAAGCCAATGATTATAAAGGTCATAAAAACAAAGCATTTAGTAAAAACTACAAGAAAGGCCCAACAAAGTTAAGAGTCTTCACCGTGTAATACCTTAAATCTTCTGTACTGGAAGCCCATGGAATATATGCAAATGACCCCTTAAGGACTTACAAGTGTTACAGTCTGTAAGTATTTACTATGTATCTGGTCTTGGAGACCACTAAGGAATCTAAGACAATTTCTTAATTGTCTCAGAGCACTGCCTGGTTAATTGACTTGCTTAGAGACACACAATAGGCACATGGAAGGTGAAAGACTTCAAACTCTGGACTGCATGAAGGAGGTCATTCAGATCTTAATTCTCTGAGCTAATTGACATACCATAACTAGAAGCACAACATCTACTGATATTTTGTGTTTGGTAACTAGGCTACAGCACTGATTCATGGGAATCTGTTTCAGACTTAGCTCAGGAGCACTGATTGGCTAAATGAGTTGTTCTGAGTAAATGGACAGTAAGGGAATCAAACCTAAGACTAAAAGAAGCAGGTCATTTTCATAGATTTAATATTTTTTGTAATTTTAATCCTCTAAGCTAACTGCCAGACTCATTGAACAGAATATAATTATTCTATGTTTGACCTTTCTCACTCGCATGCATGCTTCCCTGAAGGCAAAATTTACTCTTTGTATTAAAACCAGCACATTATATTCAGTTACAGTTGACCGTCATACCTCTGCAGTAGTTTGAAAAGGCTTCTGCCTGGCTCACCTAATTTCCAAAGTCCTTTGCAGTGTATCCAAAGTAGTGTTAATTCCCCTACACTTGTTCTCTCATCAGACCCATTACTGAATAAAATGGACCGACTGGCATAAACATATCACTCAACTTGAAGGACTGCAGAGATTCATAACTATAAAGATCAGTGTCTACAAAAATCTTAGTTAGCAAAAAAGACTGGCAACTCTCTCCCTGCATTAGTTATCTTATAGACTCATCTGTGGAGATTTGTGTCTAGCCTTTTGAGACATGAAAGATCCAATGCTCATTGATTTCCTATTCCTTCACAGAACAAATGGCACTTCAAATACCAGGTTAAATGAAATAAACCTTCATCAATAGACAAATAAGACATGTTGGCATGATAGATTCATATCCAACATTTCTCTCACCTCTGGAACAAACTTCAGATGCACGTTATGCAGATTAACATCCTTGCTACCTTCAAGGTAAACCTGGATAATTGGATAAACAGCCTCAAATGTTTTCTTGGTCTGTCTTGTCTTCCCTTTCTTGAGGTTGGATGGCACTTTTGAAAAGGTTTTTTGTCTAGGCTTGATATGGTCTGCAGGCTGATTGCCTAGTACTTACCCATGAATCAGTAAAACAAAGTGTCCAGATGACCAAAATAGGATTTGGTAAAAATGTATTCAATGATTCCTATTTACTATGTTTTCAGTGACTAAAAGTTGTCTTGAGTCTGGAAGAAACACCATAATTCTTACAATATCGGTAACTACCAGTGTCGCTCAAATGAATATAATGGTCTCTAGGTTATAGCACCTCGGGGAAAGTTACATATCACTGGGCAGTACTTTTGACTGTTCACAGTATTTGAAAATCAAATTTAGAAAATGTTATTTTATCATATCTCACTGCAAATAAATGTAATATCAGCTCAGTGGTGTAATCTGGAAGGGGTATGGAAGTAAGACAAGAGCAATAGAACTAGTTTAAGTTGTGTGCAGTCATGCTGCATAGACTGCATTTAGTGTGTAATATATAGTAACACTAAGCAAGTAGCACTTTTAGCCAGTAAGGATTGCTTAACAGTCCTAACGTTGTGACAGCACACCCACCTACCCATCAGAAGTGCTTCAGTCTATAAAAATAACCACGACTGAAATCAGCAGACTGCTGCTTTGATGAATATGCTAAGTGATTTTGTTACTTAGATACACAGATCATTTTGCTTATCTAATTGGTGCTAGGCGGCCACACAGTAGTGTAGCAGTTAGTATTGCTGCTAGAAAGGGTTTTGATGTTCTTCGTGTTTCACTGTTGCAGTCATCACATTTGGTTTATCTGCTTGCAGTAGCCCACAGTCGGCCTGATTAACAAAGTCTTGGGTCCTGCGTCGATTGCTGTCCCTTCTTCCTTCAGGTCGTCAGGGGTATAAAACATGCAGCCGATGCCATTACATCAGTCTTTCTTGCCGTGCGGTGCCTGAAGCAGAAGCAGTTCGCAAGTGCCGGTCGGCTGATTCCTGAAATTTTCATTTTCGAGTTTCAGAACCAAAGTCTTCAACTAAAAGCTAAGTACCTCATTGGGGAAACTTTTTCTTGCTCTAAACTGATGTCAGTAAAAGTAAATAATTGCATTACTTGTGGAAAGCAAATACCTCATAAAGATTTTCATTCGTACTCTATTTCTTGCCTCGGCCCTGACCATGACGTACCTTGCTGTCGGTTTTGTGCCTTATTTAAACCACAAATTATCCACCGTCGGTATATTTTTGCTTCTAAATATTTTGGTGCTCTGTTCAATTATCCTGATATGTCTTCAGTAAGCCATTTGGTTACCAACATTCTGAAAAAATGTAAAGATAAAGACAGAGACAGGCTGCCTAGGTCTAAAGCTGCTGATGACGCTTCTCCTAAGCCAGTTGCCAGTTCGCTGATACTCATTGAGGTGCTTTCGTAGCCCCTGACACCCGCTACTTCAGATTTGCAGGCCTCTACTGAGACCCATTCGGAGTCTGGTATGCCGCGAGATGCTTCAACTGTGGAACCTGTGGATGTCTCTACCTTGGATGGGTCCGGAGCCGCTGTGCAGGTACAAGCTTTTGAGGGTGTATTCAGGCCTACTGACTTGCGTATTAAATTGACACTATCTTCTTCAAGGCCTAAAACACGAACCATGCCTAGAAAACTGAAGCCCAGACCACATGGCCAGGCCTCTATGCCTAAAAAACAAATTATAAGAATGGCTGAAGACCTTATTACTTTAATAAGGGGAAGCCAGCCTTCCCCCTCTAAGAGACCTAGGACTGAGTTTGCTTATGATACTTCTGACCAGGAGTCTGAATTTTCTGTTTCCTCTGATGACCAGGATTTACCTTTATCTACCTATGAGGATTCTGATGCTGAGGACTCTATTCCCTCTGCTTCCCCTCCAGAGGATTTCTCTTTTGGTGAAACCTTGAATACTCTCAGGGAGCATTTTCATTGGGAAAGTCAGGATTTCTCTGATTCTAAAAAGAGGCTTAGGGATTTCTTACTCCTGCCCCAGTACAGGCCTTTAGCCATACCTCCTGTACTAGACATTGTTGATGATGCCTTTTCGGAATCTAGTTTGGCCACTGACTCTTTACCTCCTTCCCAGAAAACCTGATAGATATTACAGGGTTCCTGACTCTCATAAGTTCCTTTTCAAAAATCCTACTGTGGATCCTGAAACCATTTCACAGGGACCCAAGGGCATTAAAGCTACCACTGCCAAAAATCCTACCCCCTCTGATAGAGACTCCAGGGCACTGGATAGATGGGGTAAGAAGGTATACACTTCTGCAACATTGGCCATTAGGGCCTTGAATTGCCAGTTTCATATGTTTTAGTATCAGCTGCATATTATTGGATTACTTAGACAGAAAATTATGTTGATTCCTGATTGTGCTGAAAATAAGGATTTACTGCATTCAGCTGAAGAAGTTGGAAAACATACTTTGCAATGTGGTTTTGATTCACTAGAGGCATCTTGCAGGGCTGCTGTAACTGGGTCTGTACTTAGAAGGCATGCTTGGCTTAAGGAGCAATCCTTGCCAGATCATGTTAAAGCGAAATTACTGGATGCTCTCTTAAACCAGGACTGGCTGTTTGGCAACAAGGCAGAAGAAGTACTTAAAAAGATGGAGGAAAAAGCTAAATCTATGCAAGCTGTTAAAGATTTTTTACAAGTACAACCTCCAAGGTTTAGTAGGCATTGGCCTTCCAAGAACTGGTCCTTTTCTGCCTCTTCCAGACCTTCTCAGTCCAAACCCAGATCCAGCAGAGCTCCCAGGCTTCAGTCCCAGGGTACGCACAGGTCTAAGCAGTGGAGGGGCTCCACTTCCAAATCTGGGAGTAATAAAACTCCCCCCTATGGTAAACTGTCTCAATGACTTCTTTTTAAAACTTTCAAGCACTTCTCAACAGACTTCCCCTTTGGGGGAAAGATTGCTCTTCATGCAAAGAACTGGGAACTCATTTCCCAGGATAAATGGGTTTTAAATATAGTGTCCCAGGGATACAGATTTCACCTCCACACGTTACCAACACCAAGCAGATGGCCAGATCTACCCCCAAATCAATGGGCAGAGGCCCAAAAACAAGTACTTTCTCTCTTAAGCATTAGGGCTATTCAATTGGTACCAGAAGAGGAAAGGGACAAGGTTTCTACTTGAGACTTTTCCTGGTACCCAGAATAGACAATTCATGGCATCCTATCCTGGACCTGTCTACTCTAAACACCTTTTTGGTGATTCCAAAATTCATGATGCTGACTCTTCAACATTCGAATCAGGGAATCTTGCAGAAGATACCTACGCTTCGATGCAGGCTACATGCACTATCAGTTCTCTGCACTGCCATTTGGCTTATCTACTGTGCCCAGGGTATTCACAAAGTGCCTAGCTCCAGTCATTGCATTTTGCAGACAAAGAAATATTCAAATATACCCAAACCTGGACGATTGTCTAATTCAGGCAGAAAGTCAGGGCATGCTTTTGAATCATCTGGCCTTTGTACAAAGGGTGCTAACTTGTCTGGGGTACACCATAAATGAAAATAAATCACACCTGGTACCCTGTCAACAAATTATATTCCTAGGAGCAAGCTTGAATACAACTTCCCAGATGGCTTTCCTCATGCCAGAGAAACAAATTCATTTGACAACCTACTTCAAACAATTGACCACAAAAACCCTGCTATCTTCAAGTCAAATACTACAAGCCTTAGGGTTCATGGCCTCCTGCATTCTTCTAATTCCATATGCAAGACTGCATATGAGGAAACTACAGTGGTATCTACAAAGCTTATGGTGTCAACATTCTCAGGATCTAGAAGCAATGATTCCTATCATACCTTGCCTACACCTAGAGTTGCTTTGGCGGGCAGAGGCCTGCCACCAAAACAAGAGACTACCATTCACACCACCCCCTGCCTCCCAAACCTTAATAACAGACACATCAGACCATGCATGGGGGGGCTCACCTGGCAGGGAAGTGCATTCAGGGCAAATGGAACACAAGTCAAATGCACCTGCATATCAATCAAAAAGAAATGATAGCTGTACAGAATGCTCTGACAGCCTTCAAGGACCACATTCTTCCAGGACAATTAATGGTAAAGACGGACAACACCACTGTTATGTGGTACATAAACAAGCAGGGAGGTACACATTCTTGTCCCCTCTGCAGACTAGCCATGGCATTGTGGAACACAGCCCTGAGCTACCAAGTGCATCTACAAGTTCAATTCCTGCCAGGAAAACTAAACTCACTGGCAGACGAACTAAGCAGAAACCTCATGGACCCACATGAGTGGAAAATGGAACCAAGGATTTTCAACATGTTGACAAACAAATGGGGGAGCCCAGATATAGACCTGTTTGCCTCCCCCCCAGAACTATCAACTGGACAAATTTTGCACAAGGACTCCCCACAAACAAGCTTGGAAAGTGGATGCTCTGTCCTTCCGCTGGAAAAACCTATCAGTTTATGCCTTTCCTCCTCTGCCTCTGCTATCCAAAGTACTACTAAAGATCAAACAAGACAAACCAAGGACAATTTTGATTGCACCAGACTGGTTGCACCAACACTGGTACCCCATCTTGTGCAGTGTGTCACTGTTGGCCCCATTGCACCTGCCTCAGACTCCTACCCTATTGTCTCAGCAGGAGAACCAGATTCTGTACCCTCAGCTTCAAATGTTGAAACTAGAAGCCTGGCTAAGTACCTAATCTCTCCTTTACCATCCCTCCGTAAACCAGTGATGGATATCATTTTAGAGGCAAGGAGGCCTAGTACTAGAAAATCTTACTGAAAAATGGAAAAGATTATGTGCCTGGAACTAATCTCAAGGGATGAGCACAGCAGTGCCCAATTTACCTCAGATTTTACAATACTTAACCGAGATGCTTCACAAGGGCCTGTCTTTCTCCTCCATCAAAATTCATGCCTCAGCCATTTCAGCTCATTATAACACAGAACTTCCTCTCTTCTCTCATCCACTGCTCAAGCAGTTCCTCAGAGGGGCCAAAAATGTACGACCACCCAGGAGAGCTCCAACTCCAGCCTGGGACCTTAACTTTGTATTGGAGAAACTCACTCTTCCTCCTTTTGAGCCAGCTGCTACTGAAGACTTAAAATTCCTTTCTTAGAAAACAGCTTTCCTTTTAGCAATAACTTCAGCAAGAAGGGTATCTGAATTACAGGCCCTTATGGCAGTGGAGCCTTTCATCATCTTTCATGCAGACAGGGTGTCCCTGAGGACCAATCCCTCCTTCATGCCCAAGGTGGTATACAGTGTGGCCCTTAATCAATCCATTCATTTGCCAACCTTCTTTACTAATCCACAGAACAAAGGGGAATTGATACTGCACTCCTTAGATGTGCAGAGGCAACTTAGATTCTACTTGGACAGGACTAAACCTCAAAGGAAATCTGAACAATGGCTGGTGGCATTTGCTGTAGGGGCAGAGGGGAAGGCTATTTCAAAGCAAACCATTTCCAAATGGCTAGGCCATTGCATTCATTTCTGCTACAAGCACCATGGAAAACCTATCCCACAGGGGATCAGACCACACTCAACCAGAGCTGCATCTACCTCTACAGCCTTTCTCAGAGGCGTCCCTACCAGGGACATCCTAGAAGCTGCTACCTGAAGTTCTGTACATACTTTAACCAAGCATTACCATCTGCCAGTTTTCTCTAAATCCAGAGCTGGCTTTGCCACTGCAGTTTTGCAGGGCCTTATAGCTGGTCGTAATGCTATCTAAATTCCTCCTCCCATCCTTAACTTTGGGAATCTACCCAATTGTGATGACTGCAACAGTGAAACACAAAGAACATAGTACATTTGTGTACACTTACCATAAATGTAGATGTTCGAGTTTATTCACTGTTGCAGTCCTGGTTACCCTTCCTCCACCCCCCTGACTTCTTTTGGCTATACCTCTACTCTCCTTTACTATGCTTAAAAGCTTTTTGGTGTATTTGCTTTTTTGTTGGAGGTATAACCTTGTGTATTTATAGATTTAATTGCTTCCCATTGGGGGGCACCTGACATTTGGGGCAAGAAAAACTGATGTAATGGCATTGGCTGCATGTTTTATACCCCTGCCGACCTGACATCATGGAAGAAGGGACAGCAACCGACGCAGGACCCAAGACTTTGTTAATCAAGCCGACTGAGGGCTACTGCAAGCCGATAACCCAATGTGATGACTGCATCAGTGACTACACTCGAACATCTACATTTATGGTAAATGTACACAACTGTACTTTCTTTGGCTTGGTTCTCAGTTACAGTACCTTCAGCTCAAAATGTACATGCTCTCATTATGTCTGCACAGGATTTTACTGGGTGACCCAGCTTCCTTCCAAAATCTAAATTATTTATGCCAACTGTGAACATGCATTTGATGTGCATATGATGTGTGTGTGTTTGTGTGTGTGTGTGTGTGTGTGTGTGTGTGTGTGTGTGTGTGTGTGTGCGCGCGCGCGCACGCGTGCACGTGTGTGTGTGTGTGTGTGTGTGTGTGTGTGTGTGTGTGTGTGTGTGTGTGTGTGTGTGTGTGCATACATACCATGGCAAACTGACAAGCAATGGGATATATTTCCTGCCTTCCATCTACTGAGTGTCAGGATCGTTTGTGGCTTTCCTGTGACTCTGAACTGGATAAAACATGAAACTGGAAAATGAATTAATCAGTTTTAAATACTAGTGAAAGTCTGCCACAGATAAATAAATAAAAACAAATAATTCGATAAAAGTTTGGGTCAGTATTCAGGCTTTATTTAATGTTGTCTGGAAACAGTTAAGAACATTGTAGCTTTCTACATGTAGTTGTATTTTTCCTGGAATGCACCTGCTCTGTCAAGCCTTTTTATGAACACTCACTGTTAACTTTTTATCTCAGTGGATATCAAAGCATTATGCAAAGACATTTCAGTTGCATGGGTCACTGGAGATTGATAAGACCTACAGGCCAAACCCCTCCCTCATTCTACTAAGAATACATTAATCAGTATTTTATCTATGTTCTTGACAAATCTGAATGAATGTTGAAACTATAAACCCATTTCTTTGTTTTTCTTTTTCAATGGAAGATTTTAAAACAACAAACTAGTGCAGGAACTGTAATCTTGTCCAAAACTCCATCAGGCACTGCAGGATTTCCTTTACAGTGTCAAAGGAAATCAGTACCTTTCCTAATGTTAGTAGCTCTCTACATCCCTGAAGGTAGAAAACAAAGCAATCATTAGCTGGCTTTGCTAAAGCATTCAGGTCAGTTGAATGCTGATTTTTATTCTGTTCTGAAGGAATGTCGTTTCACATTGGCTCTCCTTACAGGTTATGCATGAGTATGTCAGTGGTTATTAACAACTTCAACCTGATTCCTTCCATCTGCAGATAAGTATGAGGAGGGGATGCCTTGTCTTCTGTTTAAGGCTCCTTATTGTGACTGACCTCTTGACAGGGACAGTGGAAACGTACCCTTTGGTTTCTCCATTTCTTCTACATTTCACCTTATCCAACACTGTAACCATTGAGGACTACCTGGTAATCAATTAATGCCAGCTGACACCACAACTTTGATCATTATGGGTGCCTTACTTAGGTTTGGTAAGGCTTCAGGCTTACTTATTAAATATACAAACACAAACACACACACGCACGCACACACACACACACACATATATATATATATATATATATATAAATATATATATATATATATATATAAATATATATATATATATATATATATATATATATATAAATATATTTATATATATATATATATATATATATATATATATATATATATATATAGACTTTAATCCCTTAAATGCTGTTGTTGAAAATGGTTCAGACTGTATAATTAAATGCACCTTGAATGAGCCACAGTACAGTAAAAATAAAATAAACATTTTGAAGATGCAGGATGTCAGAAGTGAAGACTGACAAAACTAACATAAGACAACCCTCCTCTTCCTCTCCATGTAGAGGGCTGTACCTCTAGTCCCTAATGTTAATGGAATTAATGGAACTCTAAGGTTCGGCAATGTGGGGAAGGGGAACCTTCCTTTCCCAATATCTTGTGGTCTTGGGATTGTTACAATAAAGCAGCAGAGTTGTATTGTACTCTTACAAAACAGATTAAAATATATAGCATTTGTACATGTACTGAAGTTATTAAATAACAGCACTTTTTTCAGAAACATTAAAGCACATTATTCAGTTGAAAAATGTTTACAACACTCATGTATATCCTCCAACTTTAAGCACTCCCTGTACATGTTTAAAAATGATCAGTTTTAAGGTTGGGGTGCATTTCAAGCTTACATCTTTGGTAGTGTAGCATTTAAATCAGTTCTTTTAAGTTATACTTAATAACTTGTTGTGGACCAAGATAAAACACCATGCAGCCCAAGCCATTAGTTCTTATGCTACTAAGGCCATCTCTTATTTGGTGTCAAGAAAATGCTCATGGGGGTGCAAACCATCCTAAGATCTAAGATCCTTTATTCTCAGAGATGTCGCAGGATATGTTTAGATGAAAAAAAGCATGCTTCTCTACATTTCTACATACTAACTCAGAACATTGTGGTAACTGCTAAACTCTTGATTTTATTTTGGATCTCCCCTCTAATTCTTCCACTTAGCTTTTTTAGGAAACCAGAGGCTGCTCTTCTAGAAGTTTTACATTCTTAACAGTCAATACTGGGAAAGGTCAGTGAACCTCCAAGCCAAAACTCATTTTGCTTTTATGGAGTGGCCTTCGGAATCACAGAGATCTTTATTTAATTATGCATATCTGGGGTAGCAAACACAACTGCTTCTTCTATTGCTAAAGTTGCTGTCCAGCTCTGGTGCAAATTGTAGAATAAAAGATAATTATTAAATAGTATTTTATTCCATGATAGCCTGTTTTATTGAGCAAAACAGAAGATCTCAGTTGTTAGATGTGGGATATATACTGCAGTACTTTCCACAATGCAGCTGATTAGTCTGTGATTATATCTTTCTACAAAATCATATTTATATATTTCATGCCTGAAAAAATGTACTTTGCTTCATCAAATACAAAAAAGATAAGTTGTTGTATTGTATTCATAGTCAAGTCACACCATTGAAATCATAGAACATTGGTACTAAATATGTCAACAGCATTTAAAACAACATATTTACATGTTTTCTATGGAAGCTTCTAAGACACTAGTGACATGATATAGCCAGAACCAGTAAGAAAAGCATCTGGCTTTATCCTTCAGTCCAATCAGCCCCCAAAGAAATGATGTTTATGCCTCTCTGAAATGGTGAAGTAATCATAATAAGGTAGGATCCCCTTATTCTATACTGAGTCTCACATTTAAATGCTGGGTTACTTTAACAACTGACCAGATGACTTTTTGTTTTAACACAAAATGGACCTCTTTGCATGGGCTACAGCACTTAATTCCAAAGCACTGAAACAAGAAAGAAAACTGTTTTTAAGTAAAAGTTAACAAACAAAATGAAGGTTCATTTTTCATTTGGAATGGCTATAGATGAGCATGATTGTACCACAAGCCACATCTGGATAAACGAGCTAAGAGTGTACATCCTGCATCAAGTTGTAACTATGTTTGATTGCTACTAGGATACTGACAAATATGACATGTGAAGGGACCTGTAATATTTCATTGAAAGGATGGTAGCTGATGCTGCACAGTAACTTCACATTCATGCTTACTCCACGTTGGTATACAGTATGCACCAAGCACATATTTGAAAGTATCACAGATGAGTGCACAGCCCTGTCAACATGCATATTCAGTCCACATGGCCTGTTCTTCAGCACATGGTTTGTAGCACATAAGACTGCATATCAGGTTCAGGTCTGAAACAGAAGGCAGGTTTTACTGTACTGCAGTATTCAGTACTATCCTAAGCTCAAGAGTTATTTGCTGTGCAACAGAGCATTGCTCTGCAATATACTATAACATACAATACTATACTATACTATACTATACTATACTATACTATACTATACTATACTATACTATACTATCATGGGAAGATATGAACTGTGGATTAATACAGACCTGTTGCTTATCCAGTTTGCATTTAAATGCACAGAAAAAAATGGGACATAAAGTCCTTATCTATGACCATAAGCTATCTACAAGCCCTGGTTCCCCATCATAGAACTTCATGCGTGCCTCTCATCTTTTCCTGATTTTGCAGAATGTCCCTGATTTTTGCCTCATATTTTTGTATGTCCCTATTAAAATTTTTGATTTTCTGGTAAATCACTGAGGATTAAGGTCAATCAGCCATTTCAGACATTAGTGTTTTATCCTTTTTTCCCAGAAAATGCATGCTGATTCAAAATCTTGATTCAAAATCAGGTATTCTATTAACTTTTTAAATGAATAAGAGTAATATTTAAAAACTGTCCATGAGTCTGAGTCTTTGTCCCCTTGTCATTGCTGACTGACCAATTTTGACAATATTCTGAGCTTTGTCCAAAGGTATTGAGCAAAGAATCTGAGACGTATGCTAGTATGCTGAGTAAAAGAGCATAATTAAATAGACTATAAGGACCATCTATGTATATATCGTCATTTCATGTAAACATTGTGAAGAAACAAAAGTACAAAGGGACAAAGGTCTATGAACAACAGAATGCAAGACACTGAAATGAAAAAATAAATGTACAATATATGTATATGTATAAATGTGCAAATGGGTTCCTTTCCTCCACAGATATTGTATTCTTTTACTATGTCTTGTTGTCTTCAAACTACTAAGCCAAGACAGACCCTTCCCCAAAAAATAAAATACTGAAATATATCATCTAGAGTCCACCACATAAAGTTTTATTTCAGTTCATTGTCTACAATCACTACAGTCTCTCCAGATCCCCATATTGGACCAAACTCTATTTATTTCCATAAAACTGAAGCACAGTCTTTGTACCAGTTATCACCATTTTGTGCTCTAAATGGAATGGTAAATACCTGCTGACAGTTACCTTACAGCAGACTTTGCATTTTCAGAGATACTCAGGTTTTGAGTTTTGATTTTCCTACCAATAGTTTAGGTTATGATCATGACATTAACCAAACTGGCTTACTGTGCAGTAAAGGACACAGTTTTGTTTGCCTTTATATAGAATCTGAAGAAACTTGAGAAAATGCATGAATAATTATGTATAAAAGGAAAGGTAGTATTGTGGTGCTGACAAGTCTGCTCTCTTGTGTGTACTTAAAGCTGTTGACCAGTGTGTCTATCTGTAGCGAAGCTTTCAATGAAGATTACAGGACTACAGCACATAACAATGCTCTGTGGTCAAATTACATCATCTGCCCTGACAAAATGCAGTCCATGGCAGGGTATACATTTCCTGTAATAAATGTTTGGGGAAGGGCCTTAGAATTTAGGACATAAAAATTCAAATTAAAACTGCTGCAAAAAATATATATATTTGATCTCAAACTCTACAACCCGTTGCCTGCCTCATGCCCCAGACCAGTGACAAGATAAAAAGCAAACATGAAACTACTTCATGGGTTTCAGAAAGATGCAATGGGATGAAACTGCAGAGATCTGAGCAAGAAGCACAGGAATGTTATTTACTGGTAGTTTGTTATGGTATAGCACAGCACTGAATTTCTGTAATTGAAATGGTCTAATTACTAATACTGAATATCAGAGGCATAAGGATGAAGTGAAACATGAAACGATGATGCCGTCACATGAAGGATTGGTCTGTAGAGCGAGGGGTGACAGTGATGTTCTCATGTGGTAAGCTAAGCATGCTTACCTATGCATATAACCTTATAAGTGAATGAATTTTCATTTGCAAATGTATCAGACGTGCAATTGAGAATGAAGAATAGGGAAAAACAGAGAAAAATGCAAAAAATCTGCAATCATCAATCTCTGTATTCCTTCCATTATTTTCTGCATAAGTAGCAACTGTCATTATATTAGTTGGAGCTTGGGGGGGGGGGTGCAAGAGAAAGTAGATTAAAATGAGCCAACCAGATGCTCTTTCAATATGCGATCTAGTTGTCAAAACCAGAAAGCATTAAGAGTGGGAAAATTATGACGGCAACAGAATTCTCATTTTGCTTACTGCATTGTCAAGGTAATTCTTTGTATTGGTTTATTCTGACATTCTGGCCAATGCTTATTCATTTGTTTCCAATTTGGCTAAATGAGCATGCTCAGTTCATCCCTAACAGACATAATCTGAGATCACAAAGCAGATGAAAAAAGAAACATTTGTAGGTGAATGCTTTTCTCCTGCATTCTGAATTGCCTAAATATGATTCCAGATGTACTTGCAAGAAAAAATAGTGGAGTGAATTAACTAGCCGTCATTTTCTAATGCATACTAAATCTAAGCACATTGAAAGAACACAGACTGAACTTTCTGTCTACAAGTCAAAATATGCAATGAGCATATAAAAAATATTAACCAAATGGGAAATATTCCTAGAAAGTCCTGATTACTCAACCGTGAGTTAGAAAAAGAAATCTTGTGAGAGGTGCACATATAAATGGGTCACTTTGGACTAAGTTCAGTGAAGTGAGAGAACATTTATTATTAACTGAACCTGCTTGCATTGTTTCTCTTTTTCAGCAAGCATTAATCTTCAAGTTGATGTATTTGCGTTACTGTTCAGAGAATTAGTTGCTGATAAGTAAGCATGAAAAATGTGGCATTACAACATACAACATTCTTTCACTGAGGTGGAGAAGAGAGCTGCAGGTCTGTTTTCTTATAAAGACTAATATTTTTTTTTTCTTATTGCCATAACTGACATTAGAGAACAACTGTGGCAAATCAGGAAAATTAAATATTTCTGAAAGTTTCATTAACTTCAGTCATCAGGTTTGGAATTAACCAAAGTCTGAACAGCAGTAAGGAACCAATAAAATATAAATGCTGATGACATGCTTAACCTCCTGCAGCACATAGTTCATGTTTGTTGTGAAAACAAACACTCATACCATATCCATATCAGTTTTTCAGGCACGAATGAGCTTTCTGAATTTCTGTTGCCTTGTTTATGGAAAATCACTGACCTTAGAAAAAACAGGGCTCTTTTGGATACATGACCGCTTCAGACTTCAGGTTAGTTTATCATCACTGAATGCTTTTCAGGAAGAAGCATTTCAGATTTGCACAACATTTTTAGAGTTTAAATATGCATTGTTTACTGCTGTTGCCAAATTAGTATATACGACAACTGATATCCAGACAAACTGATCCCTGCATGTATATCACATAATTAAGATGATGAAGTGCCACAGACGGTAATTCTAAAAGTGTGCTGTTTTTCTGTCAGTTTAGACAGCATGCAACTTAAGAGAAAGTCAAAATTTTCCGTCCATGCTCAAGCTCGAGTGAAAGGCTTTGTCATTACTTTTAAGTCACATATTCTTCCTTAAAGCATAGGGCAGGCCTTTCATGTAGCGACTTTTTGCACATTTACTATTTTGTACATTGTTTACAATTAACAGGCTATGTCATTCTTACTGAGATAGTAAGGTTCTACATATAAATGCTGAAAGAATATACCCATATTTTATTTATTCGGGTAAATGTCAGTATTTGTCTGATAAAAAAATCTTTTGTATAAGTCTTTTGCATAAAATTTCTAAATGACAAAATTAAACTATTCCAAGCATTCAAGTGCTCCAGGCACTAAAAAGAAACTATCATGTACCAGACATAATTAAATATAGATGGTGATAAAGGTATAAATACCTACATTCTTTCTGAATGCACTTTAATCCATTTTGCTTTTCTCTGGTTATGTGCACAAAATATCCCAGTAATGGTCCCAGTCTTACGTTCAAATTAGTCAGCTGTTAAGTATCAAGTCTAACAGACCAAAGACCAAAAATGAGTCCATCTATCTGAAATCAGCATATAGCTCAAGTAAAAGAGATGAAAAATGAAACAGCATTTACCCTTTATATCCACTTTGGGGGCAATTCCCTCGGCTCTGCTACAACCTGACTATTATAACTCTGTGGACATACACCCTCATTGCCAGTGCAATATTTAACTAATGCAGCTGTGAGAGGCACATTGTCCTTGCATACAGGGAACAAGTAGGCTTAACCCAGGTAAAGAAACACTTACCATTTAAACTATTTGCCATTTTTGGTACCATTTCCTAGCAAAATGGATAAAAATTATGTACAGGATAATTCTTTAAAATTTTAATTTATATAATACATTTATGCATTAAACCATTTTTTAGATTGTATTCTTAGGTATCCACCATAGAATCATAGGATCACAGGAGGTTACTAGGCTATCGACCCATTGGTCATTTCAAGCCTAGCCATTTCATCCTAATAGATACATAGATATTCTAGTCAATACCCAGGAATGTATTTAGTAATGACTGCCCATGTCCAGAAGGGTTGCCTGTGCTGTCCCTGGTAAGAATTTATGGTACCCCATCCACTCATCCAGTTTCCTTTTGAACAGTGTCATACAGGTGCTCTATTTTACATGAATTGGCAGCTTATTCCAAAGACACAGCAGTTGCTGGGAGACAAATCTGTCCCTCCAGCATGCACTAATCAAGTCGCAGGCCATAATTAGGTCCCTGGCACAGGTAGTTCTAGTTCCATCTGATTTACGGATGTGCAGCAAATTCATTAGGTTTGAGTCATATATTGCTCTGTAAGCCAGGTATAAGTCTCCTTTAAGAAGTCTATACGATACTGAGCATAGTGACAGGGACTTTAGTCGGTCTGTGTACGGCACATGCTGGAGTCCCTTGATCTTCTTTGTTAGAACCTCTGAGGTATCTCCAATTGCTGCAGTTGCTTTGTATGGTAGATGCCAAAAGGGGTGATATACTCAATTACAGGCCTAATTAGTGATGAGTATAGAGGGGTTATAACTGCCTTTGGTCTAGAGGTGATGCCTTTTCTAATCAAGTGTGCTATGTAGAAAGCCTTCCTTTCTACAGTAGGCACATGGTGGTCAAAGTTAACGTCAAGATCTAAGGAAAATATACTACAGCAAACTGTGTTCGATAGCAATAAACCGAAAAATAAAAAGAAACGAGCAACAGAAATGTTCACTATTTTAATAAAATCAAACAAGAAAAGCAAAGCTTTTGAGTCTCCCCTTCATCAGTGTATGTTTTGGAGACCTGAAAGCTTTGCTTTTCTTGTTTGATTTTATTAAAATAGTGAACGTTTCTGTTGCTCATTTCTTTTTATTTTTTTGTCAAAGTTAAGGTCACAGTCTACTTTGATCCCAGATCTCTTACCACTTTGTACATATGTAGGATATTGTTGTTAATTTGATAGTATGAAGGGACATTGCTTTTACGGAAGGGAATGATGATGCATTTCTTTGCACAGGTTGAGACTGTGACTAAGACACCAGTCACTTTCAAATATGTGCTTTTGTCATTACAGTGTTTAGTCATGCAGGCCAGGCTAAAAGTCAATCCATAAATGAGCTTTAACACATTTTAACATATTTTGTAGGACCAAGACATATACAATAAAAACAATTTAGTGTGATGGTCCTCCAGTGTAGGTGCAGCTTATTATTAGATGTAATTGATTAATTAGGGAAAAAAATCATCTTGATAAATACGTTTTGGTCATATGGATATATTTAAATATTCTTGGGCAATGTACATAAGACAAATGGACTGTATACTTTAGAGGTACAGGTTTTGCTAGAAATTCTTATATTAGTACTCTACTAATTGGCAGAAATCAAATTGGCTAGGTTTAAATGGCTCACAAGGGCAGCTAGCCTAGTACTTACCTATGAACCTGGGATTATGTCTGCATCACTGAATGTTAACTAGGAAGATAACTACTTAAGCTTTGAGGGATACTCAACTGATTTATTTAGTTTACTATAAGGACACAGAAATAATGAGGCAGAATACAGACTGGAAAAAAGTTGTCTAGTTCTGAAAGTGAGAAGTACACAGCATGGTGCAAGTGCCTTACTTCACAGGTAACCATGTTGCCACAGTGAGTGGATTTACAGGTAAATATTGGGCTATCTGTCTGTAGAGCATTACAAGCCTAGCCATTAACCAGAAGTCAGAATCAAACCCATTACCTTGTTTCTGTAAAGTTAAGACCTTAACCATTACGTCAACACTCTTCCCAAAAGTATTACAATTGGAAGCGATAGTATGTATGAACAGCTTAAACAAGCTGGTAAACTGTTTCTGAATTTCAGTATGTATGAAAAATATAAGTTCTGTGCAACCAGCAGAGTACAGGTGCATAAAGCAAACGCAGAGCTTTGCTGAGGTTCAGAAAGGCATGCACTGCTCAGTAAGGACCAATAACACTGACTAATGTTATACTAAGTGTGACTTCAAGCAGTGTACACTATCTGGAAAAATTTGTAGTCAGGACTTTTGGAAATAGACACCAGTTTGTACACTAGCTTCCATAATGAAGCCCTCCACTCCCTTGGTGCATGATTCTTGAAACCATACCCTTTTGGAATTCTTGAGCTGACAGGCTTAAGAAAAAAAAAAAAGAAATACTCAACCAGGCATTCTGAAAACAAAAAAATAAAACATAGCTCAATAAGATGAAAACTTGGGTTGTGAAGGTTATATGCAGTGCAGTGGTGCAGCGCATCACATTATCACCTCACAGCAAGAGGTTGTCTGGTTCAGTTCTCAGCTGGGGTGCCATCTGCATGTGCCTCCTATGTTCACTTGGGTTTCCTCTGGGTGCCCTGGTTTCTTCCCACATTCCAAAGACATGCAGAAGATGAATTGGACACACTAAATTGGCCATAGGTATGAGGGTGTATGCAAGTGTGGTATGGAAGAACTATAGTGGCAGGGCTAGCCACCTGGCAGTGTGAAACTTTGCTCTAAATGATTGTCACTGTTGAAGTGACACCCTGACCCCATGTACAAAAATGGGAAAAGGGGTTGTAGAAAAATGGATGGATGGTATATGAAATGTCATTTTTAATTTAAATTCTAGCACATTTCATTGTACAAAATTATTTTTAAGTATACACTGTGACATACAAAGCATAGGTCTGCTGTGCAGGCTATCACTTTGCCAGGATGCCATAATGCAGCTGAGGACAAACTGATATGAAAGAACTAAACTGTGCCACACAATTTTGTTGGATGGCAATATGTACTATAGTCAATGATGGGTATGCAGCAGTGCTAATTTATTATTTGTACATTTGGTCAACATAAAAAAGGGATATTCCAAAAACTAAGCATTTACTAGTCTGACATCAGGCAAAAGTTACCATGGTCACCATATTAATATATAAAGGCAAACAATCCATGCTACATTAGGAAAATCATTACTGATGTAAGCAGCCATTGAAAGTGTGGTGGTACTATGTTTATCACCTACTGAAAATGTAACTACAAAGTTCATATATTAAAGTAAGTTATACGTAATAAACAGATAACCAAAGTTAAAACATACAAAACTATTTCAGGTTTTGTATAAGATTAACTATGATCTTTTAATAGTAATAAGAGTTTACAACTAACACAAGGTTAAGAGGAATCAAAGCAGACCACAGACAGCTCCCTTTTTTGGGAAGGGTATGCTACCTTATACATCAGTCACCCTATGTGGTATCCAAAACAATATACATATGTGGTAGTGATGCTAGGTATTAAACATATTGCTTAGAATAATGCAGGAAATGGACTGTGACACTGATACACTATGATAGCTCACACACTAGTATTTTTTTTCTTTCCAGAAACTCAGCAAGATGTCCGAGTTGTGCCAGATGACATCTCATTTGGCTATATAGCCACACTAGCCACACAATATGACATAACAGGTTGGTGCATCACACAAAGAGTTAACACAGATAGTGATCCAGTATAAAACAATAAGATTTATTTATTTATGTAGTTAATTAGACTTGTTGACAAGGAAAGTCAGACTAGGTCCAGATGTACCCATTTTCAGTGGATGCCCGAGGAGAAAAGCTGCAAAAGAATTTACACAGAGTAATTAGAATAGTATTATCACAAAAAATTTGCAATGGTATTAGCAAATACAAATATACAGATAAAGGAATACAGACATTACTTAGAAACATAAACATAAACCGTGACTGAATATATTTTCAAATACCTTATGTATATATATATATATATAAATGACTTACTAATTTACCATTGGATATATTATTAGCATAATGAAAAAAGAGGGGGTGATAACAGAGAGAGTAGAGTTACATTATATGATATAAAGAGAGGATTCAGAGGTGGGAGTGAGACGAGGGAGCTAAATGTTGAAACTGGGATGGTAGAGAAAAGTGAAGTAAAGAAATAAGCTTATCAAAGGAAGCAAAATAGAGTTAACTTGGGGCTTTTAGCCAGACTGAGAGCAGGATCAGTTACAAGATACAATAAAATATTCCTTTAGTCTGTGTTTAAAGACTGTAAAGTCTGGGTTAGTTCTGATATTTATAGGTGAGGAGTTCCTGGGTTTACAGGTAAGGAGTTTCATAGTTTGGCTACTGAGTGTGTGTATAGGCTGTGACCAGTTTGTGTATAGCCAGAAGCTGTTTATTCCCTGAACTAAGTGGTTGTTTGGGTAGGTAGCTTTTGAGTATGAAACAAAGAGAGGGGTGGTTAACAAATTTATATATGTCTTTATGCCCAGTTAAAAGATGGGTGTAACCAAGATGTTGTGGATGTTCTAACCAGTTAAGAGTTTGAAGAGCAGAACAGTGATGACTGTGATGGGAAGCATTTGTAACAAATTTTGTAATTTTATTATATTATGATTCCATTCTTACTTTTAGGGAGCTACTGAGGTTTGTAAGAATAGGAGCACTGTGTAGAAGTGATGTTAGTAGACAGTGACAAGGATATGGTTAGTGGATGAATTTCGTAAGAGTTTATATACATATAACATACTGAGTTTCTGGTGAGATTTTTATAATGTTTTGAATGTGAAGGTCATACTTGAGATTTAAGATTTTCATCTGTTGTTATTCTAAGAGCTTGGTATGAGGGACAGCTTTGATAGTGTTTTTTTCTGTAAGGTGACATTAAACTTTTTTTTTTCAACCATAAGTGTTTTGGGGGTAAAGAGGAGAAGTTTAATTTTATTAGAGTTGAGCAGGAGATGTGAATTGTTGAGCCACGTTTCAATGCAGGAGAAGACTTTTTGTGTTATCTGTTGTAGGTGGGAGAGATTGAGGAGCAGATGATGGTTAAATCATCAGCATATTGTATAAGGGGAGATGAATGACATGAAGTATGAAGGTCATTGATAAAGACATTGAATAGCAGGGGATCTAGAATGGAATCTTGTGGAATGACAGTAATATTAAGTAGGTGTGGTGAGAGGGACATTTGCCATTTTACAGCTTGTTGTGTATTGGAGAGATAGCCAGAAAAACATTGGATTGATGTAAGAGATAGACCTAGGTTAGTGAAATGCTGGAGACATCTTGCATGACAAACAGTATCAAAAGCCTTTGACAGGTCAAGAAATAGTGATGAGGCAAGATTTCCTTGTTATCTGGCATTATTGACACTTTCAGTTAAGGAGAGTAAAGCAGTGGTTGTGCTATGTGTAGGTCGGAAGCCATGTTGAGTACTTGTTAGGAGTGTTTTTTAAGATAATCAAGCATTTGCTTACGAACAGTTTTCTAGTATCTTAGAGAGTGGAGATAAGAAAGCTATCGGCCAAAAGTTAGATGCTTTAGAGG
Source organism: Protopterus annectens (assembly GCF_019279795.1). Taxonomy (NCBI): domain Eukaryota; kingdom Metazoa; phylum Chordata; order Ceratodontiformes; family Protopteridae; genus Protopterus; species Protopterus annectens. The sequence continues at coordinate 108,624,747 of NC_056728.1, read as the reverse complement.
AATTACCTCCTTTATGTACGGGGATGATGTATGACCTTTTGCAAATTGCTGGGACATAGGATTCACGTATGGCTCTATTAATGAGTATACTAACTGGATATGTCATAGCATCAGCAGCAAGTTCTAAGTATTCTACTGGGACATTGTCTACAAGGCAGGAGCTGATCTCCAGTCTAAATAACAATTTCTATTATGATAGTGGGCACAGGTTTTAGTGAAAACTTGGGGCAGTTTGTAGAGGTAGTTTGGACTGAGTCAGGTGATGGAAGCAATAGCTTAGAATGTACAGTTGTGGATGGAAGGGTAGGTGATATAGAGTTGATGTTTGGTGAGTTTGTAGAAAGAATGGTGACAGGGGTGACATGTTAGTTGTTATACTGGTTATGGAATCAATAAAATTATTATTAAACATGGTTGCTGTTTGAAGTGTTTTTTTTGGAGGGGTGGGGCGATGAAGGGGCTCAGGTTTATAGCCTGGACTAAGGAGTGAGTTAAGAGATGCAGCATATTGAATTATTTTTTGTGCTTGGATTTTTACTTGATTGCACAAATATCTAAGGTTTGTATATGAGTACTGGTTTTATATTTTAACCAATCTTTTCATGGTCAGACTTTTGACCACCATGTTGCTTCCATTGTACAGAAAGCTTCCTTCATGGTCCACCTCATAAGTAAGGGCATGTCATCCAGGGACAAGGAGGTCATAACATTCCTATATTCTTTCCTTATAAGGCCCTTTATTGAGTACAACACCCCATTCGGCATCTACCTCACAAAGCACATGCAGCAGCTGGAAAGACCACAGAGGTTCCTCACCAGGAGAATCCAGGGCCTCAAAAATCTACCATACACAGATAGGCTAAAAGCCCAATCCCTCTACTCTGTTTCATACAGACTTCTCAGAGGTAACCCCTGTCTGGCATACAAGGTGATCTCGGACCCTGCCTTGATGGGACTGATCAACACAAGTAACCCACACATATGGCATCAACCTGGTCTGTGACATCAATAGGACTTGCTGGCAAAACAGATTTGTGTCCCAGAGACTCCCCCATGTATGGAATAGACTCCCTCTCTATGCCAAGTAGAGTACCTCTTTACCCCTTTTTAAGTGCAATCTGGATAACTGGATGGGAAATGGAAAACACATCCCTAGTATTCCACCCATGTCCCTGCTGGACAAGGACATCAGGTGCTGATTTGTCTATGCATGGACTAAACTCTTGGCTAGGCTTATAAGGGCCTCAGGGCCAATAGCCTAGTAACTTCCTATAATCCTATGCTTTATCACTGTTGCCTGTTAATTGTTTGCAAGCTTTAGTTAGGCATGGGGCATGTTTAATTTTAATTCTTTTTCTACGAAGAAGAGCTTCATTATTAAGGGCATTTATGAAGACAATACTGAAGGAATTTACTGCCTCATCTAGAAGTAATGATTTTAAGGCAGGCCATTTTGTAGATTTTAGTATAGTAATGAAGGTGTTTTGATTGAAATAAGATGGACTATGGGTTGTTTTATATTTGTACAGATGTGAGATTGCTTTGCAGGTACAGGCAGGCAAGTGATCACTTAAAGAGTTGGGAAGAGTAACAGGTTTTGTGAATTTATTAGGGTCTGAGACAATGATTGAGTCTAAGATGGAGCCAGATGAGGTATGTTTGTCATATCTGGTTGGTGTGAGACAAGGTGAGAAAAACCAAAGATTTTATTATTAGAAGCTGGGAAGTTTGAAGTGAAACTGTGCCAGTAAGTGTTAACATCATCTAGGATGATTGTTTCAGTAGTTATATTGCCAGACACCCAGTATAAGTAGGTATATTTTGTCCAGGGGTGATATACAGGGCAGTAATGCATAAGCTTATTGCATTGTTTAGCTTTAGGAATGAGATGCTGATTTCTGCATTGGCACATTTTGGAATGGGTTTAGAATATGCTGTGAGACTATAGCAGTTACGGTAGAATATTGCAATATCACCTCCTTTTTTATGTTGTTCATCTGCTATAATCACATTATAGCCATGGGGGTAGGATTTCTGAGTCTCTGCCACAACTTGCTGTGAGGCAAGGATTACTTTGTTTTCGCTTTCTTGTATTTTGTATTGCTTTATTACCTTTTTCTGTTTTGTGTAGTGATTTAATTTCTTTACACTGTATTTTACTTGTATCTTGCTTTTAAATACATATTTAATCTAGGAAAAAGGCCACAGCTGTGTCTCATGTGAGTCACACAGAAATTCACCCCTTTCATATCTAACTGCATAGTGCACACCACAGCTCTTAGAATATTAACTCATTTTTCCATCTTGCCTTTAAAATCTGCAACATCTGCTGCAAGACCACCTTTCTGCCTGTCAGTAGTCATCCTGGGATTAGTACTTCTCTTTTGCTCCTGGTGAGAGAAGGAGCATAGGAACATTATTTCCTGGAGACTGCTGATTACTGGAAAGCAAAATAACTGCTTCATAGGTGCCAGCTTGGAATTTGTGCTTATATTTTGCTCCTGGTGAGAGAAGGAACAGAGTGCATAGATTCCTTACTGTTTCTGGTTGGGAAAATGAGGGTCTGTGCTTGACCTTCCTGAATGGTCTGATTGCTATTCAAGGCATCTTCTAGGAAAAGACTAGAAGCCTACAGACACTTATATCATCTGGGACAAGACTGTGGATTACTAAACAGACTATGGCCTGCTTCTCATCTAGGGATTGATGTTACTGTTTTTCTTTTGGTGAGAATGGTGATAGAAGAAGCAAAGGAGCATTAGCCATTGGGGTGACTCCCCTCTTTTTATCATTCTTGACAAGCTAATTCTTTCCTTTCAGTAAGTACTGTTTCATTTTCTTCTAACTTTAGAATATCTGTCTAAATACTTCATCCATAAATTATCAGGCATTAATTATTAATTTCCACTCAAGTGTTTGGCAGTGCCTTGTATAGCCATAGACACATTGAGCTGACATTTTTCCTGTAAAAGCACCATTGAAATGTCACCACTACCTAGTTGCACACAGGACAACTAGTTTGCCCTCAGAGTTGCAAAATGGATACTCCTGACATTACTTTATATTCTCACTCCAAATGTCTAATCAATAAAAATGAGTCTGTTGCCATGGTTATGAACTTTCCCACTATCTCCATTACCAGCTTGGTGGACATGGTTATCCTGAGTTAATATAGAAATTGTCTCATGTTTACTGGCAAACAGTTAATTCTCAGTCAAGCTGATATGGTATGTGAGAATGTATTTACGCAATGTCACTGGAGGCAAAGCTCTCATATAAAAGAATTCCTAATGTCAATACAGTTGTCAGTAGTACACACACTGCACCCATCACACAGTTCAAATCAGAGACATACACCCACATATGCTGAGGCACTTAACTGTGCCCTTCCTAAACCTCAAAGACCTCTTAGATGAAGTAAACATAACGAACAGCCTCAGCAGCCCCAAAATGCACTCTTTCAAAACAACACCCACATCAACACATACCATCTTATGGAGCCTCTACTTTTAAGCCATAAGGTAAACCACCACATTCTGCTCATTGGAGACTGCATTGTAAGACACACTGGTGTCCCTCTCACCAGGTTGACTAAGCAGGAAATCATGGTCAGTAGCAGATTGCCATATTACATATGCACTCAAGTCATTGGATCACAAGCACCAGTATGACTCTGTCATATTCCACGTGGGTGTAAGTAACCTAAAACATACCTTCCTAGACTATATGAAGAAAGACATCATTGAGTTCTCAGAATATGCGTCCCAGGCTGGTATGAGCCTAGCACTGAGCATCATTTTACCTTCTCCAAGGATGATGCCACAATACGAACAAAAGATAATGACTTTAATAACTGAATTAGTTTCTGGTGTTATTCTAAGGGGATACAATATTTGTCAGCATTAGAAGGAGATGTTCAACAGCCCATGCTACTTTTCCAGGGTTGATCTGCTCCTCTCTCCTTTAGGCTTTCAGATATTAGCTAAAACATTCTCCTCCCCCCATAGTGCCTTTTTTAGGCAATGCTAAACTGAAAAATCCAAAGAAAATTACAATAGGTCACAAAGATTACTTCTAAAACAAACAATAGACCTGGGAAGGCATACAATAAAGCTCGCAGACAGTCAAATTCTCTTCCTTTAATGTCACAACCAAAGCACAAAAACAAAGCTCTGCATTAACGCCCTGAATTTCGTTTTTGTTTGTAAAACTTCATCAGATGTATAAGGGCATAGCATGTAGGTGGCCAATGATATCATGACTTCATGACATTTCATGATGAAGATGTCTTCCTTGGCATCCATCAGCAGATGTGCAGGTCAGTGATCCAGATACAGACGACCATTTCATACACTGTGTCAGTATACCTAGTGATTACTTCTTTTTCCATTCGTTAATCAGTTAAACCAACAAGGCACAGCTGAATCTTTACAACAGTGAGGCAGCCTTAATGTTGTAAAGATTCAGCTGTACCTTGTTGGTTTAACTGATTAACAAATGGAAAAAGAAGTAATCACTAGGTATACTGGCACAGTGTATGAACTGGTCATCTGTGTCTGGATCACTGACCTGCACATCTGCTGATGGATGCCAAGGAAGATGTCTTCATCAGGAAATGTCATGAAGTCATGATATCATTGGCCACCTACATGCTATTCCCTTATGCCCACATCTGATGAAGTTTTACAAATGAAAACGTAATTCAGGACATTAATGCAGAGATTTGGTTTTGTGCTTTGGTTGTGACATTAAAGGAAAAGAATTTGACTGTCTGCGAGCTTTATTGTGCGCCTTCCCAGGTCTGTTGTTTGTTTTACAATGCTAAACTGAAACTACTATTGATAGAACAGATCAAAACCAAGAAAATCTAAAGGTGTTGTTGCTCAGTTCTAGGAGTCTAAACAAAAAAACTCTACTCCCTAGAATCTCTCTTCACACTAGAAAATGCTGACATCTGTGCAGCCACTGAGACATGGTTTAAAGCTGTGTACAGTACACCAGCAGTGCAAGGTTATAATGCTTTCCACACAATTAGACCAGCTACTACACAGACAGGGACTTAAGGTGGAGATGTCTTGATTTACATCAAAAATAAATAGGCCTTAAGGCTAGTTAAACAGGACAATGTACTTGAACTTCTCCACGTTCAAATAACCATAGGCAAAATTCAGTAGCACTTCCTTGCAAGCTATAGGTACCCATTTATGACCCAGGAAACCCATACCATATGTTTAAACTTATTGGAGACACTCACCATCCAACCCAATACTATATTCATGGGTAATTTTAATTACCCCACTATTAACTCGGAATCCTATATGTCACCAAAAGTACAAGCACAGATATTTCTGGATTTTGTAAGCACAAACTCCCTGGACCGGATTGTCAGTGTACCAACCAAGGGCGCAACCGTACTGGATCTGGTCTACACTAATATGGGAGAGTGCTGCACACCCCATAGGTGTCTTCACTGGTAAGGTCAGATATCAAAACAGTCTCCTTTGAAGTAAAAATAAAACCTGGAACCCCAGCTAACCATGGAATATTAAGCAACTACTCTAAGGCTAACTTCCTACTATTAAGTGATAACCTGGCAAAATTTCCAGCCCCTATAAACCCTGAAAACAGTGCTGCCTATTCAGAACTGTTCACAGAAACCCTATACAAGCATATTAACAACTGCATAGAGGCAGCTGTACCCACCAGGAAGAAGTATAGAATTAACTCAAAAAAAGCCACCCTGGTGGAATCACAACATCAATAGGCTGTATAACAGAAGGAAGAACATCATAACAAAAATTAGGAGGTGCAGCACCCAGCAGGATAAATGCATTCTCATCAACTAAACAAACAACTCAGAGGTCAGATAAAGTCTACCAAAGAGGTACATTTGAGGTAAATTTAGCTTCCCAGGTCAAGTAAAACCCCAAGGCATTCTTTGTCCACAACCTCAAAGGCAATACACAATAGTGTGCAGAACTCATTCTCAATGGAAACACCTATACTGAGCCTGAAGATATAATAACCCTACTAGCCAACAAATTAAGCTCCAGCTTTACCCCTCTCTCCCCACTCAACCTTCCTTTAGTATAATTTCCCCTGCTATCACTAGGGAACAGGCCATTAATGTTTTCTCTAAGGCCAAGAACACTGCATCAATAGGCCCACACAATATCCCAGGATGCCTTCTAAATAGGGTTCCTATCATGTAATTGAACTTCCAGAAGGTCGAACACCAGAAGTTCGAACTTGGAAGTTCGAAAGTTGAAAATGTTGAAGACGCGGAAGTCCAAATTCTTTCCCAGGGAAAGAATTCAGTTGGACGTTTCTGTGGCTTCGACATTTTCTCCACTGTGGTGCAAAAGTTACGGAACAGGTTAAGGTAAGTTTGTGATTGTGACGGACGTTGGGGTTAGGGTGCGGGTAAGGTAAGTGTGTGACAGTGATGGACTTTAGGGTTAGGGTCCGGGTAAGGTAAGTGTGCGATAGTGACGGACCTTAGGGTTAGGGTGCGGGTAAGGTAAGTGTGTGATAGTGACGGATCTTAGGGTTAGGGTTTGGGTTAAGGTTAGTGTATAAATAATTGTGTATGTAAGGTTTTGTGTAGGTTTATAAGGTTTTTGGTGTGCTTGTGTTTTTTGGAACTCCAAATTTTTTCCCTGGGAAAAAATTTGCTCTTCTGATGTTACGATGTTATTACATTTTGATCTTCCAAGTTCAAACTTATGGTGTTCAAAATTTTGGAAGTTCGATTACGTGATTATAGACCCTTCTAAATAGCATAAAACATGACCTATCAGGCCCTGGAATTGCTATTTAACTATGGCCTCCAAACAGGCTTCATGCCTCGTGAATGGAGAACAGCAACAGTGATCCCACTGCGCAAAGGTAGGCCATCTACAGACCCTGGAAATTACAGACTCAGAAGTTTCACTAGTCTTATCTGTAAAGTCATGGAAAGAATTATCATGGAAATGATCAATAATGACTTAGTAAACCTACAGACACTGGACTCAACTCAATTTGGTTTCATCAAGGACAGGTCATGCCTACTCAACCTGGTGGACTTCTTTGAGAAGGTCATTAAACAATGGATGAGGGCAAAATGGTTCACACTGGCTACCTCAACCTTGCCAAGGTATTTGACACAATTCCCCACTCAAGCATTGTTGAGAAACATAAACAATTAGGTACAAACTCTTATGTAACCTGGTGGATAGCCAGCTGGCTCACATACAGGACCTAGGAAATTAGAACTGAGGAGTGCACATCTACAAAGACATCATTCACAAGTGGAGTCCCTCAGAGATCAGTCCTGGGAATGCTCCTTTTTGGCATTTACTTCCCTGAAGACAAGACCATTGTCAGTGGCCTCTGGCTGACTAAATTTGCAGATGATTGCAAATTAGAAGCTGTCATTGAATCACCCACTAACACAAATGTTCTCTAGGAAGGGCTGACACAGACAAACAACTGGTGTCAGAGCTATGGACTAAAACTTAATGCCAAGAAATGTATAATGGTATCCTTTGTGAAGTCATCCACCCCTGGTAACTATCACATTGACAACACAACCCTTAGAGTTGACCCAGTAGTCAGGGACTAAGAGAAACACATAGATACAAATCTAGGCTTTGACCATCACGTGTCTGCAGTAGTGAAGAAATCATTCCGTGTTGTGCAACTTATAAACAAAGGTATGGCATCCAGGTCCAAGGAAGTCATTGTTCCACTGTACTCGGCATTCATCAGACCTATCATTAAGTGCAATGCCCCCCTTGCTTTGTACCTAACCAGGCTTATTGGAATGTCCACAGAGGTTCCTAACTAAAAGAATACAGGGTGTAAGTAACATGTCCTCTGCAAACCAGTTCAAGGCCCCATCATATATTCTGTCTCCTACGGTCTGTTGAGGGGAGATCTATGCCTGCATACAAAGCATTGTCAGACACCACTCTGATGGACCTCCTGTAAATCTGCAAAACAAACAGCACCAGAATTACCTGTCCTAAGGACTTTAACCTTGTCTGTGATATAAATAGGACATGCTGAAGAAACAGGTATGTATCAGAGAGACAACCCCTTCTCTGGAACAGACTCCCTATCCATTTGAAGTACAGTTCCTCCCTAATCCAATTCAAGTGTAACTTGGACAATTAGATGGGGAACAGGGAGTTCATTGCTGGTTTGGAATCTATGTCTCTAATGGACACAGGCAGCCTGGAAATGGTTCATGTCTGAGGACCCGGCTTGTAAATGTTTCACCTCCCAAGCCACTGCTTACACTTATCAAGGGTACCAGAACTTGTCAGAGATTTGGGATACATGGCTGATAGGATAGTAGGGCTTTGTTTGCAAATACAGGCATGAAATTCTGTGATTTTATTTTTGATACTACAAAGATTCAGTGTGATGACCTTTAGTTGTTTAGTTTGGGGCTGGGTTGTTGTTACATTGATGGGGCCAGGGTTGGGACATATATCATCACATAGGTAGATATTAGAGAATAGGTTTGGGTAAGGTTTGCTTTCTCACAGCATTTGTATGTTATAATTTGAAATGTGTGTAAAAGAAATTGCATTTTTCAGTTTTAGGGAAGCAACTATGGCTAATTTGTATAAACTATGAGATATGTATGAAAAACTTGAAGTGAATGTTAAGTAATTTACTGAGTTTGTAATTATAGTTAGGTGCATATTAATATTAGTACTATGTAATGATGTTATAAGTGATAGAAGGAGAAGAGAAGTTCTGGGGGTGGATATGATTAGGCCAGTCTTAGGAATGATACACGTTGGTAAAGTATGTTATGGTAAAAAGGATGAGAGTGAAGTGATTTAGAGTATGTGTATTTAAGAAGTGAATGAGTTGTCTGGGTGTGACACTAACTGATAGGAGATAGAGAAATTATAATTGGAGGGAAATAATTGTAGTAGAAATGACCAGAAGTATAAAAGTAGATGAGGAGTGGGAGGGGGGGGGGTTGGGAGTAGGGTAGGGGAGCAGAGTCATCCTGAGCAAAGCAAGGGTGAACAGAGTGGAATAGTCCAGAAAAATATCTTTAAGGTAGGTCCTTGTCTATGCCCACAGAGAAGTTGGGGGGTGTAACAAACCAATATATCTGTTTGTTAATACTGTATTTAAGGTGTATATTACTAGGTAAATATAAAACTTAACGCATCACTGTTTTAAGCTTAATTACCAATATTGGTACTGTATTAACAATGTAAACTGACTGCTAGAATGAGTATGAGGGAATTGCCTAAAGTAAAGCATTAACTAATGATAAAAGCTAAAATATCAAAGTGAATATTCTAAAATTGCCTATAAGGTAAAACTATCACTACATTTATTTATCAGAAAATGTTCTGCATATAAGGATCCACTTTCAGTAGACTTTATCAAATGTTTATAAAAACTACTAAGAAAATCTAGGTATAGGAGTTGCTCTAAGATGGATGGTAATAAAAGAATATTAATGTTTATTCACCAGGGCTGTGTGTGTCCTAACAAGATGAAACTAATGCAGATTACCCTATTTATCAACAGGTTTGCCCTAATTTTAACTACACTAAAGACATTTTTCACCACAAAAGATCCATAACTTTATAAAACATAATTAATGGTTTGTATTGCACCCGATGTCCTTGTATCAGATAGTCTCGTGGAGTATAGTTTTTTGGTTTCCTGAGATAAAATAATGGGTTAATGTCCCGTGAGTCTGATATGAGAGGAGGTTAGAATCTGATCAGATAGGGTTAATGTTCAATTTGGATTGTGCACAGCTCCAGGCACTAAACATTAGGGAAAAGCTTACCCTACCTGGAACTGAACCATATGCAGTACAACAATGGCAGGTTAAGGGCACAGCCCTGTGCCTTGGACTGGAAAACATGAGATAATGAAATTTACATTGAGCTAGTTTATCAGTAGTGACACAAACTTAGCTAAAATGAAGAGACATAAAATCAATAGAAAAGCCTGTTGTATTCACTGTGGCAATGCATACGTGGATAAACACTGTCAAACAGCCCTGGTAGGATATCTAGAAATCAATTGTTTCCAAACTGTAAGAACAATTTATTTCATTTTACTGAGAATTTATTTTAGATATGCATTTTATCCATTCAGACTAGAGCTGGATTCTTGATTGTAGCATGACTATAACACACTAGGTTTTGCCAATGCTTTTAGCTGGCATGAGGCACTGCTGAATTAGTTTACACTAACCTATGTTTTCTTTATGAATACTGACACTGTCAGAGATTTCTACAAGGTTTACAGATGTGTGACTCTTGACTGGAAGAAAGCTACTATATGACTATCAACTCTGTCAGAATAACAAGTGGATAGGAGTGGGTCCTTGCATAACACGTATAAGAGGAATGATCCTTTGAGTTACATCGCAATCTGTGTTCTGATATGGTGTATTACTCTTAATATTGTTAGCAGGGCCCCTTTTCAACACAGTTATAGAGAGATAAGGTCCAAGAAAGAGAAAATAATGTAATTAAAAAAATAATTATACATGTATGAAAAATAATGATAATAAACATTTTCAACGGGAGATGGAAAACACAAGTAAATCATTTACAATTGATTGTGGACAGCTATTCACATAGTGGAAAACAAATATGTACAGGCATATGGCTAACTGTAATAGGATTTGGCACAAAAATTATAAAGTAAAATAAAAAGAATATTTGTGATATTTGTTTCAAAGGGTATTCGTTTTGAAGTTATAACAAGGTTTGACATTTAAGAAGAGTATTTGAACTTGTGAGTGATATATTATAAAGAAGGACAAAAGGTAAAAGATGAAAGAACATTACAGAATTAATAGTGACAACCATTTTAGATAAGTTTGGTAGTAGCAATAAGGTAGCACAGTAGAATTAAATAGGTAAAAAGGTGCTAAGTTTGGTAGTAACAATAAGATAGGACAGTAGTGTTAAATAGGTAAAAAGGTGGTAAGTGAGGAGCGGTAAGGGAGGTAGTAATGGATGCACTGAGAAGCATAAAATAGATGTACTGTGTATTTGAAAAAATAATTTTGAGAAACAGATCCATGACTCACAATAAGCTCTGTGATAAAATGGGGCTGTTTCTTTGGTGCAAT